>NW_009595401.1:0-21612 GCF_000690535.1 Cariama cristata
GCATCCAGCCAAGGTCAACCCACCACATTTGGTCAGGGGAGAGAGTTTTTTCTCTTAGTGGAAATTTCTGTTGTTTTGCTAGTGAGTAACAAAGAAAATCCTGCAGCAGCTCAACTTTGTCTTCTCCACTTCCACATTGAGGGCAACTGTTGGACAGGTCCTGCAACTTTAGCAGATATCTTCGCCTTTAACTTCTGCATCAGCACATTTCCATGCCAGTCTTTCCTGTATGAGACAATCTCTGTGACTAGAAAATGCCTGGGACAGCAATTAAATGTTGTAATTGCATTCATTTTAAAGTCATCTGTCTAAATATCTTAAACCCTGCTGGATCTGCTGCTAGTCTGCACAGTATCTACTTTATTCCTGTATCATTGTACATTGCAATTATTACTAAAGTATAACCTGAAAGCAAGGCTTTATATCAGATTATTTCTATGACACACTTAAAGACAATTTCATGTCACTGAATTAGAATTTTTGATTACTAAATGTGTGCAGATGTTAAATAGTACATACTTTAAAAGTTTTTAATGACATTTCATTATGTTGAAAAGACTTGAGGCTTTTTCCTGGCAAGTAAAATCATTAATTTTTCTTCCAAAATGAACTCCTTAACATTTTATTAAATCAGTACTATCAAGACAACTAAACCAAGACCTTTTCAAAATGTGAATGGTTTTCATGTGATGGCAATAGAAAGGAATTTTAAAGTGTTGGCATGTTACAGCTGATTTCAAACACATTGCAGCACCCTAATTTGAAAAAAAAATATGCCCTTCTAAAGAAGTTGATGTATCTGTCCTTGTTTGCCAGATTCTCATACCCTTGGGAGTTATCTTCTCATTTGTATGTGGCAACCAGTGAAACAGGCAGAAAAGGAGGAAAGTGTGGCAGTTAATCTTAGCTCTTACTTCTGCATTCTGTCAACTTCTCTTCAACTTCTTCCAAAGGAGGGACCACATGTTTAGGCTCACTCGAGAAGTGGGTGGAAGTGTGTTATGTGAATCCACACAGAAAAAGCCCTGGGTGGTGTAAAGGCAGGAAAGCCCCCACTGAAGTATGCATCAGCTATCCCCTCAGTCTTTCCAGCATTGCAAAGCTGTCTGGGTTTATGATGCCTGCCAGTCTGAGGTAATAAAACGGCTTCATTTTCATTATTGAAGCCTCCTTTGTCCATGGAGAAGTTTTAGCAATTGCAAAGCCACTAAAGCAGAAGATGAGTCAAACTAAGCTGAGGGGGAGTGAGGAGAGACGTTGTTTTCTCCTTTAAAAACTTTTAATGTACATTATCCTCAGTTTGGATACCTTAACTCAAGCCTTTACATCGTAAGGATGAGCACTTTTGGAGCATTAGCTAGGGTCTGAAAAAAACAGTTGCATGTACCATGTTAACTGTAAACTGATATAAGAAGAAAAAAAAAAACAAAACACCAGTGTTACCAGAGATGGAGAGAAACCACAGTTTCCCATGATCTGTAACGGAGAATTTTTTTTCCCCTGTGTTTTCAAATGTTTTTGCATTTGCGGAATTGAAGAATCCTTACTAAAAGTATACTTCAAACTTACCTTCATTTTTTTTCCATGTTTTTGTGAAAACGTTAATGTCACATAATGTATCCAGTGGCAACGCTGTAAGGATGGTGGGCAGCAGAACTCACTATGCTGCAGAGTAAGTGTAGGTAATGTTTGCCCACCTACTTCCCTCTGTTCCACCAGTGCACATATGGCAGCATCCAGGTGTTCTCTTTTCCCTTCCTACGGCTGTTAATGCCATCGATGCTATCGCATCCCTTCTTGCACAGCAGAGAAATTCAATTTGTATTTTACTTTTCTGTGAAAGACCCAGTGCTGGAAAAGAATGTCTAATGGCATTTTTTGCCTTGATGGTATGAAATTAATTTCTAAAACTCTTCTCAACAACAAAAATTTTGTAATCTAGCAAACAAATTTCTCATTTTTCCCAAGACAGGAAAACCCATATGGGATATTAGAACAAACTCCATTAATGGTTCTGAGGACCGTCATTTCCAAAGCATACACTACCTATAGTGATTATCTGCCAAAGTATACGTATTTTATCCTAATTGTCTTTTTGAAAATATTCTCTCCAAGCATCAGGATAAAGTTTATGTACCAATTTACTTTTGAAAGCGGGTTTTCTTCTATGAAAAGAGTGTAAGTTACTTATAATCATGTTTTTTGATTAGGAAGATATAATTGTCTGAACGGTGCCAACTACCTGTTCTTCCCCTGCTTGGTTTAAAAGTGTCGTCTTCTGCAACGGGCTTATAAAAGAAGCTTATAAAATTCATTTGAGTAATATTTGTAATGAAAGAAATGCTATAACAGGCAGACATTTTTGATGCTATGGGAGGAGTTGTTCTTGGACATCTTTATGTGGAAGTTTTTCCCCTGGAGTTATAAGGAAAGTCTTTAGTTTTTATTTAATATTTCCATCTTTCTCATAATGCATGTCAAATGAGTGGATTAAAGATGTAATCTTTTCAAATGCAGACAATCTGGATCATTTCAAGAAAAGAGCTTTTTGAAGAGCCTTAATTATGAAAAATAGATCAGTCCTTTGCTTCCCCTCTTGACCACTTGTTCTTTTATTGATTGATTTAGGTTTGGGGTTTTGTTCTGTCTTTTTTTGTGCTCATCTGTTCCTCTCCATTGTTTTCCACATGCACAGCCATGGCAATTATACCCATCCCTGGGGAAAAGGGGACTTAACAAAACATTTAACCTACTGTACACACCGCAGCCAAGAGAAAGTTTGCCCTTTTCCCCTTGCTTTTTAAAACCTTTTGCTGGTGTGACATTCATGGGACTGAGACAGAAATAAGAATAGAGCGCTTTCCATGGAGTACCGCTGTGGTCCACAAGCACTCATTTATCTTTCTGGTGATCAGAGAGCTCTCGTTGTCTGGGATTTTGTATCATCTCTTCAGGGAGGCACATCAACTCCCCATTTTCTAGTTACTGAGGAGAAGAAATTAAGTTGTTCTGCCCTCCTGCGATATAATTCTTTACTCTTGTCTTCAGGCTTTTCTTCTCTCTTGTAAATGAAGGTTGAGGATTTGAACATGCTGTGCACTGGCGTGTAGAGTCGCACAGCTGGACCGTGGAAATGCTGAGCTCCACACTCGTGGAAACTGTGCCCTTGAGACCAGGCTCTTGGCTCCTGGTGTCTACTGAAACTCCGGCTTTGCCTTCTCAGATATTTCCCTTGTAAGGTAACGGTTCTGCGTTTTCCTTCTCTCTTGCCCTGTCGTTCATCTGATTCAGCTTTTTCAATGTATGCTTTAGACTCAGACAATGGGAATCACATGGTTTTGCTTTTCTTGTACTGCCTCTGTTTTGGTACTTTCCACCCTCAGTTTGCTGGGGTAACTCAGGAGTCATCAGTAAAAACAAAGCTTTGTTTGAGGAAGTGCTGATTCAGAGGAGACACAGCTCCGAGGTTGGGCGATGGTCAGAGACCTCCAAAGCAAATCCCAAATACAGCACTTACTACATGTCCCCCCCCCTTCATATATAGTCCTTACCTGTTTCTCTTCAAATGGCTCTGCATTCTGGCTTTCCATAGCTTAAACATCTTGTGATCATTTCTGTTTCAGGGATAGCAGCAGCAAAAACTCCTAGAGAGTCCCCTTGCATCACAGGCTCCCGAATGTGTCGTTGAGGGTTTCATACCTATGACTCAACTCTGCTTCCAACTGAGCGTGAACGTCTGTCTGGGATTTTAGCTCTATATAGTACCACTTTCACAGCACCGTCCTCTGTTTTTAAAGCACGGTTACTATGGCACCTACAATCTCTTGGAAAATAGTGAAATAAAGATATCCGTGTTACCATTTTGCTTTGCATGACAACTTTTGTTCCTGTTTTGCCTCTGTTTTCACCGTCTGGGCTTTCTTTTCAACTTGGAACAAAAAAACCTCAAAGTGAAAATCAGCTGCTAACTTTGGTCCATTGTCATTTCAGATATGTGAAGTCACACGAAGCCTGATGGCTTTGTACGGTTTCTGCTCAGTCATCATTCATTTCAACTTGCGAAAGGAGTAAACTTGTGTAGTTGTTCATCTTTGGATTTTCATGACAAATTTCAAAGTAAGCTGCATTAATTTAGGCATTTATGATAAAAAGAACTTCCATTCAGAGCACCTTACCCTGGTAGTTACAGGCTACTTCTCCTTTTAAATTTACAATGCTATACAGCCTACACCTGTGCAAACCTACACAGTTCAAAGCCAAAAGCAAAGCAAATCAAATTGCTCTTTTTTTTTTTTCCCCCTCTGGAACTGTAATCAGATCTGAATCAGAAGAAAACTTGTATTGCTTTTGTTGTGACACTTAACGCGTTACTAGACTGGCATTGTTGTGGTTGATACAGCAGTATTCCTTCCTCCCTGCCAAAATGCGACACGAAAGAGACTGCGTGAACAGCCTACTCTAGGTAAACCTCCTTGGCTTCTGTTTGTCTCCTGCTTGGTGGCCTCAAGTTGCCAACAAGGACTACCCTAAACAAATACTGCCTTCTGTTTAAGTGCATCTTAAATGATTACCAACTTCTGGGCTAGCACAAAACTGGTGTCTTCATAACTGAATATGAAAAGGATATAAAGGAGAGCTATCCCCTGGCCAAGCCTGTGAACCTGGCAGGCTAAATTTGCTTGAGAGGGAGGTTACAGTGTAGAGTGACAACACTTCTGGATCTGACATCACAATAGTCTATACATTTGGCCTCTCAAATTATGTTGAGATTGTTAAATCTGGAATCTCCCTTTTTCTCAGTGTAATTCTGTTGTCTAGCTGGATCTTAGCGTCTTGTTCTTTCCTCCTAAATGGAAAAATCTTCAAGGCATAGGACAAAGAAACAGTCAAGTTGTAGGTGGCAGGCACTTTGATGTACGTGTGTGCACCAAGAGTATTCTATTCATGGAGATTTTTTTCTCTATCTATTTGCATTAAATAAAACCCAAGTAAGTGAATTTTGAGCTGCTGATGTTCCCAACCAGCAGCGGCCGGCTGAGGTGTTCTGTTACCCCAGCAGAGGCCGGTTCCCTTGCATGCAACCCAAAATGTCAGGGCCTTACACTGTTTCTCATTTACGTTTCAAACGGTGATCTGTCAGTGTGCTATGTGTCTGTAGCAGTCGTCTGAAGGGGATTGTCTGTGAGTGAACACAGGAAATTACTGAAAAACTGAATTGTTGGTGTGGATTCATTTTTAGCCTAGTTCCCTAAAGAAATGAGGCTTTACACATCCTCACCGCCCCCTTTCTGGCCATTTACTTTGAAAGCGTTGTCAAATTCAACAGAGATAGTCAGAACAATAATGTTCTTAAAGGTACAATGTTTGTGGAAGATTCATGAAAATAGGGGGGGCTAGAGAAAGAGACACCAGTACTACCGCACAGTGAGGGAATGGGGGGTAACAAGGATGGGAGCGTATGCCTTGGCCATAAAGAAGCCAAGCAAAGAGAGATGGCAGGAGAGAGGGGTACACAACTTGATAAGAAACTGGGGTTCACCGCTGCACTATTTCCAGAAGAGTTTCTATGCTTCAATGCCAGGAAGCAAGCTAGCATTTTTTTGTGAGTAGCGTATTTGGGTTTGCTGTGGAAACAAGTGGATCTGTCTATTTACTGGTGTAAATGTTTGGACTTTGAAATACTGCACTCACTAATAATGAGATTATTTATCATAATAGTGTGGTCTTTTCCTAATGTTTTTCCCATCCTATGAAATAATCTAGCTCTTTTGTTTTAGCAGTTCCTGCTTCTAATCTAATGGGTGAAGCAGAAGTAGTAACTACTAGCTGTATTTTGTCAAGGTTACTGAGATGATTTGATATAAGGGGGAGGCAACGTAGCATGATGCTGGCTGCTTTTCTCTTTGGAGTCCAGTAATCATCGTTGTGTTGAAATATATTAAAGATGTTAGTCTGGAGCTACTGATAATACAGTGTATTGGGGGGGAAGAGACATTGTACTATAACTTATGGAGGAAAAGAAACAACTCACAGAGCTTAACATCAAATGACTGATTTATCAGTAGAATTATTTTAACAATCCTATAGATGTTAATAGAAAGCATAGGCTGCCAAAGTAAGAATTAATCAGAAAAATTATCATAGTACAATAACTGACAAGGTTTTAGAATGCTTGTTGCAGAATTATAATAGAGCATCAGTGTTTGCTTGAAACATCCTGTCTTGCTAGCTGATAGTGGCTTTGCTGACATGAATAATTAATTTCTCTGGATAAAAGTGGATATTTAGACTGTCTAGTAAGAGAGGCTTTGGAGTGTGCAATGAGGAGTCCTCAGGCAGGAATCTTTGGAGCAAGCAAGTCTGCAAAGAATAGTGGTTTTTACTTGTGCTGTCCTTGAAATAATGCATTACAAAAACTACAAAATTCTGCTGAATAGGACTATATTTATACACTATCAAATTACTTAGTTTGTCTCGTATTTGCATGCTGGATGGTCAAGTGGGTCAATATACAAAATGTTGACGTTTTCTGGTGATTGGAGGATGTGTAAATAGCAAAGGGAGATTTCTGCACGGTGGAGCTGCTAAATTTCTTAGTCAAGCCCTGGCTGTATACCTGTGGCCCACAACCTGGAATTAAAACTGACCTCTTTTGGTACAGCCTCCTTAGCCTTTGCCTCTGAATCACAAATGGAACGTTAAGGCATACGGGAGAGAAAGGGACTTATGTGGGCATGCATGACAAATGTTTTACGCTAACCAGATTATACACATCTTTTGTCAGACAGTCTGTTCTGTTGTTTGCAATAAAAGAAACATAAGCAAATAATGCCTAGTGGTATTTTGCTCCTTTTTAGGACAGTTTCTGAACAGGATTCAGATTATACAACGTGTAAGGAATATGTTCTAATTACCGCCATATTTTGTGTGTGTGTATATAGCATTTATATGAATAATGCATCTAACAGTGTGAATACATATATTATGGCAGTTTTTCCATGGAAAATGCTACTAAGAGGATTAGAGTTTGATCTCATAATACCATACGCAACCTCTCATTGACTCAGAGTGGAGGTTTGTTTAGTTCTGCTGGACGCCAAACAGATTAGCAGCTCAGGTTTTTGCTGCTGACATTCCTTTTGGACTGAAAATTACTACAAAGTTCACTTTTTATTTAATGGAAATCCCTCCCCCAAAACCAGTATTGTGTCACTTATTTTTAAAATTGTTTCTCTTTCAGGATCTTCACTCCTCTTAAAGTAATTTTCAGGGTATGACTGAGCATTTTTTGACTTTGTTCCTTCTCTTTTGTTCTCACAGTCAAGCTGTTTTACTAGATCATCTCCTGTCCTCACAGGTGTAGGCTTTTCCCTTTTGGTCTTTAAGAAGCTCTTCCTGCCCCTGAAAAGTGCTGCTAATTAAATAATCTTTTTCCCAGTTGCTTCAGATGCATCTTCTGTTCCACGGCTGAAGCCCATCCCGTAGACTAAGCCACTTCCCTCCCCTTGTTTAAATATCTTAGGAACACCCATTCTTGCCCCTAACTGAAGCAAACAAGCTCAGTAGAGCATGTCATGCTGCAAGTGTCCTTTCCTTGAAACTCCCGTCATCCTTCCCTTGCCTCCATTTCCACTCTGTAGCTTTTCCCGTTGTCCTCCCTTCTGGTGTCGTAGCAAAGGCTGTGGAACCCCTTCGGCCAGGGAAGGTCTGTTAGTCGTCGAGGGCAGATCCACATCCGTATTTAAGTCCTAAGCATTGAGAGGAGTTCTTACCATTGCCCAGGCATTTTTCTAATCCGTATTGTGCATCATCTACTAGTGACACATGCAGGTTTTCACTTAGCAAAATAAATGTGAAATCACTAGTTGCATACTTTTTTGGAGTTTTTCAAGTACCTGTGACATTTTACAAAGTCCTCTAGCTTTTGCTTTCGTAGTTAATGATACCAAGGAAACAAATGACTTGCACCCAATGCTCCCCCTTAGCTGCCAATGCATTTACTAGCATAACGTTCAAGACTATCAGACTTATTGATTCTGTATGATAATCAAAACTATTTGCATGATTATAATGGTAAAACCCCAAAGCAGAGTTCCAGACATTTCTTTTGGTCCAAATCATAGAAATCTGTGTTCTCCACTGAAGGGCTCCATTTCACGATAACAAATAGCTCTTACTTATGGAGAATACCCATGCTATCAAACCTCCCCAGTATCAGTGTGTGTGTGTTAGGTTTCACAAGGTATTTATTATTGTAAGAAACTTGAAGATGGGAAGCAATGTTTTTATCTGCTGTGCGAGTGTCCCTCAGACCAGACGGACACCCCCACGGCATGGATGCTGGATTGCTGTTCTTTACTCTCCTGCCATGCCGGGCCCATGCATTCTCATCGGTCCTGATTTCAGCTGTGCTGCAGCCAACTTCTTAAGAACTAGCTTTGTGCTTACTACTCCTACACTAAAAACATTTTCAGTGTCTCTGAACCAACCAACGCTGAACTCCCCAGTAGTCTTTCAGTACGCTTTCCCCAGGACTTTCATCATGTGTGCACTCTGGATTCACGTTCAGGGGCTCCTCGTAGTTTGAGCAGAGAGACCCAGATATTGTAAGGTTTCCAAACCCAAATTGTTTTATCTTACTTATGGGGGGTGGGGGAGAAGTAGTGTCAAAAAAAGAAAAAAGTTTGCATGTGTTTCCTTGCCTGTGTTTCTTCCTCTACTTAGGTGTTCTTTCGCTTTGATCAGGCTGCTCTAAGGGGTTTTATGGATTTCTATTCAGATCTCTGTTTCTGATTAATCTTAGGAAAAAGTTTTCTATCCTACTCAATCCTGTACGGCCTCATATCCCAATTACTCCTCTGAAAGGATTTGTGCTCTAACCACATTGTTTCTCTTCCTGACTAGTCACACTCAACAATACCCCTCTCTGGAGGGGTGTATAAACAGGAAAACAACTAAATATAGATCACAGACAGAGAAGGAATAGAATGCAACAGTGTGCATAAGGAGAAGGAATGCTTGGACAGATGGTGTAAGGCCTAGAGGAAATCTGGAGGGGGAGAGAGAGAGGGAGAGGGGCTTGAGAATAAACAACAGAGATGGGGAAAAAACGTTACCTGCGGCATTAACTGGTCTATGGGAGAAAGGAGGCGGACAGAGCATCCCTCTGTTCCCTGGAGCAGCCTGTAATGAACTGGGTTAGCGTGACCAGAGAACAGGGGCCAAACCCAACTTGAAACCTTGTTTACTTTGTGAGTATCTGCTGCCTTGGTCACAAGCCGGTCAGCAGAACAGCCCCGGGTACCGCAGCCGCTGCCTCCTGGGCAGTCTGCTTTAGGGGAGCAGAGGGCAGGGGAGGTTAGTCTTTGTATTAAACAGAACGTAAACATTATTTAATGGAATGGCAAACCATGAGAAATTTAATGAGGTGCTATTTCAGACATCTTCCTGCCTTTGCCTCTAACTGGTTTTAGTTTTATTCTCTTCTGTATTAGCACCAGTTGCTGACCCAGAGCAGTTTAACAGATGGGCTTAGAGAAGGAGGAGGAAGAGGGGCCTTCCATCTCTCCTCCTCCTCACTGCAGCCCTTACCCCACTCTTACCCTTCTTGCTCGACCTGGGTGGGACACGACTATGGCACATGGCTGTGTGCTTACATGTACGCACCAGGAACTGGCTGTCATTCCCAATGACCAACTCACTGCAACTCCCAGTAGGCATGCGTTGCTACGAGTGGCTCTGTAAGTTGAGAAGATGAAGATGAAGTGCTCCTGCAGCGGGTTTATCTGCTTTGCCACAACGGCAGGGAACGGGTGGCCGTGCCTTGGCAGCCTGCCTGACACCTGCTTGGAGCGGTAGCTCAAACCGTGGCCGGGGCACGGCTGGCACTAACGGGCCAGGCTGTGAGGTAGGGCAGCGATGGGAGATGCAATATCTGTTCTGCTGCCTCTGACATTGAGGGCGGTAATCTCCAAGGGAGATGGAGCAAATGGTGGGAAGCAAAGCCATCTTTGATTGCCATTACTAAATCTGCCCCCTGATGGTCAGAGCCTCAGGTCGTTCATGGAAGGGACACCCAGGGGTCTGTGTAAGTTAGGGCTGGATTCAAAACCTGCTGCTGCTTCTTTCTGTGCTCCAGTGGCTTTTCTACAAGCATGTGCTGTCTGTCTTTCTCTTCCCCAGCATCCTTCCAACAGATCTGCACAGGCTAAACTCTTAGATGCTGATGACCTCTTTTTGGAACTGTGATAATTACGTGGGGCTTTTTATATTGCCAAGCAATTTTATACTGTTTTGCTTTCTCTTCTATGTTTAAGTCTGCAGCTACTTTTAATTTTTGTTAGAAACACATTTGGAAAAAAAATTACAGTGGCAGAAAATAACCATCCCGTGTCCCATTTAATGTTTAGAAACATTCTTAATCCTATCTTTTATTCTTGAAGTGAGATGTATGTTCATTTGAAGGAAATTTTTCTTGTTTGAGCAAGCATGAGGAAAAATAAGATTATTACAGAAAAGTTTAAGCAGCATAGTTTTCTGGAAATTAGACAAGCAACAGAGGTGATAGCATTTTTTAATGTTCTAAAATGAGGAGTAGTTCAGTTATTATTTTGGTGGGTTTTTTTAACTTCACCAACTTTAGAAGAATATTATTTTACAGTGAATTTTTTTTTACAAACCAAATGTATCTCTATGAGTATTGTTGGATATAAAGCACTGGAGAGCTAAGTCTGATACTCATCTGGTTGTGGAATGGCATATCATCTTCAAGGCTATATCTTATACAGACAAGTCTTTGTAGGATTGAAGCAAGGGTCTTTGTGCTTTTTAACTGTTTCACCCGAGCACTTCAAGCTTCAGGTTTTTTTCAGGAAGTGATCATAAGGAACTGTTAATTTGGATATTTTGTGAGTTTTCAGTCTTGGAATATTTTAACGTTGCCAAAATCCATAGAGAAGGACAGAGAAGTTAGTAAAATTAAGTTCTGTCATGGCAGAAACATTTATAAAGATCATTGTTAATATGGCCTGAAGCCTAAAATGTTCTCTTGCATTTGTAATTACTCAAGCTTTAAGATCAGATGTGTGTAGTAAGATATTTTGGATTTAATTTACTTTTTTGTTCTGACTGATCAGAAATACTACTTAAGGAAGAACCAATAATTGCATTTATATTACCGTAGAAAATTATGAGGAGTAAAGGCAATGTACACTCTTTGTGTTCAATAGTCTTCAAAATACTGCAGACTGGCTTCACTCCATATTCTCCTCTGTAGTAAAATCTACAGGCGTACCTGCAAGGTTTTGGTTTTATTTCCTGATTTCAGACTGTCGGAGCAGATACTTTACTGTTTGAAAAGATGAGACGGATTAGAGCACAGTACTAAAAGACCACAAATCTCACCCCTTCTGTCCCCAGTAACACCAAGGTGTCCCTGGCGGGAGCACCAGGGCAGAGAAGGCTGCAGAGCGCTGTACCCACTCGGTGTCAAATAGAAATATGCTGCTGCTCCGTCAGAGCTGGGGACCTGCTGCAGACTCCAAATTGTTCCGTGACTTTTTCTTACTAAGGAGGTTATCTAAGATAGAATTTGGATTATTTTCTACTGTGGTGTTAATTGGCATTATTTGTGATGTTGAAAGTCTTTGATGGCAGTGCTTGTTACGTATGTCTAGTCTGTGTTAGACAAGCAACCATGAATTAACGAGAAGGTAAATGGTCAAGAATCTGGTTTCTATATACCGAATAAAGGTTATTGTCGTGTATTGCTAAGGAGCTCTGCATTTTTGGAGCTCTATATATTAGCTCTTATTCTAAAAGTATATAATATGCTATGCAACTTTAAACGTTATATATTTGTGTGAGATTGTAGCTCAAGCAGACAATCTAGTGATGAGTTGAAGCCTTCAAATTCTTTCCCAGGCATACACACAGCACTGCAGATTCTCCATGGCCCCTGCCTGCTTTCCCCAGGTCTGGCTCCTGACGCCATCAGCAGCCTTGCTGCAGTCCCTGGATGCGCACAGGCGTGTGCACACCAATTCACACATATGCACACACATACCTGCCTCTCCTACCTTGTCCGTGCTCCAGACAGCTCATTTCACTGACTTTCAAACCTGTCCCTACCTGGGGACCAGCAACCACCACAGCCTGACTCCTTTGGTCTGTGCCTGAGTCTCGGGCATGGCTGAGAAGAGGCTGGGATGTGCGGAAGGACTGAGGGATTGCAAATACTTTTCTTTTTAAGACCTTTTGCCGCACTGGAGATGTAAGAGGGGCGGTGAGTTTTCAGTTCAGTTGAGGAGCCGTTGCTACGACTGGTTATTCTGTGTTGGTACCCACCAGCTAAGCAAGGACAGGACGTGACTGTGCCTGGTGCTTTGATTGCGAAGGTGGAAAATGCCCTGAGGACTTTGTAAGTAGGGGATGCGATGCAAATGCTGGCAGTGAGGGGGTATAGCAGAGAGAGGAGGTTCAGCAAAACTCAGAACACGGACTGATGACTGACAAAGATGCAGTGTTTTTGGAAGGGAGGAAGGCTCACTTAGAGCTATAGCCAAAACAAGAGGAGAAGGGAGGAGAGAGGAACCTGGCAGAGAGGAGGGAAGGAGGCACAATGAAATAAAAGGCAGAGAAATGGGGATGTGGAGGGAGTTTGAGTGAACAAGCAATCAACACAAGGCTGAGAAACTCTTGTCAGAAGCATACAGAGTGCTGGATCTCTGGAAAAAAAAAACACCTGTTTTGACTGTTTCAGCAGCTGTTCCTGCCAACTGGTTTTATACTCTGCAGATCTTGCCCCTCCGTCCTCCCCAAAGTGCGCTGTGGTGAATCACAACTGGTAACTCCTCCTGCTGTAGATGCTGAGGAAAGCTAATAGCCTCTGGTGTTTCCAGTTTTTGGCTGGAAATCCTGTGAGTGATAGATAATCCACAGGCTTCTGCTTTTTCTAGCATAGAAAATCCAGCAAAGATGATGCAGCTCGCACCCACAGTATTACAGGGGAACACAACAAAACATCTCCCTGAAAGATGGAAGTAAACCCAACTGAAGGGCTGTGCCCAGTCAAAGTTACGTCTGTGTACCAGGCAACATTTCTTTTTCATGTTCACAAGTAACAAAGCTAGCAAAGCAAAAGCTTGATGTTGTAGATCAAATCTAAAACACTAGTGACACAAGCCCAGCAAACTTCAGTTCCCATTTTTAATAACAGTTTTTCCAAGTTAGGTTTTGCTGTTTTGTAGCGGATTCAGTAGAGCATCGCTGGCAATTTGCCATCTAAGATTTTGTTTAAGTGCTTTACTAGAAGAAGCACCTGCCCTTTGCAACATCCACTGCATGTGTATGGGGCTACAGTCATGATCTGGAAATTATCACTAGCATGATGTTACCAGGTTATTATCCGTGTGTTTTTTCTAGATCGTGTTTTTATTGTTCTGTAATACAAAAATGCTAATAATTCTTAAAATCTCACTTGCACTTTACTTTGTACATGGTTCACATACTGTGCGTGCCTCTAAGCTTGGACAATGAATCTAAGCCAACAGATTTTGGTTTTTTTTTCTTTACTGTCAGAGCACAGTGTGTTAATTTTATTGAGAAAAATGGGCCCAGAGACTTAAATGTTCATTTTTCAAAGTCACTAACTATTGAGAATACATGGTTCATGCTAGTTTTTCAAAAAATGCTGTGTTAATTTCTGTAGAGTATATGGGACTAAAGAGAAAAACATTTGTGTGGCTCTGTCTCTACAAAGCATTAAAGGCGTGCAAAAAAAGTCTCTTATTTATAGCTCTTCAATAGTTATTTCATTTACTGTGATTATCACTATAGGTCTAAAAAGTAACGATATTCCTTTCAAAACCAGTTCTATTGACTTAAATATATTTTAGTATCATTTCATTTGATATGCTTAAGCAAGGCCTTCAACATAAAATATAGGTCTTGAATTTAAAATTATACATTTTTCAGGACCTATGCCAATGTTACTTGCTGAGACTAGGCTCCATTTAACACGGAATATAAAAGTAATACTTTAGAGTATAATGAAAGCTAAAGCTTGAGTCTTAGCTATTATAAATTCCCTCTGAGGCCTAGCCTGAGGCTTGGACCAATGTGATGGCCTCTTTGATCAAGTTTTCATCTGAAGGGAACTTTTTTCTTGCTGTCGTGCCTCTGTAGTACTGCAAACTGTGTAAAACAGCAATAGTAACCTACAAATGTGTGCTCCCAGTCGTGTGCTTAGAATGAGCGTGCACTTCCAGTTGGATGCAAGTCAATAAGCATCTGGTAGTAAATCGGATCGTGGTACTGAGTAACACTTCCCACTACGAGTCAGAAGAATGAGTTATTTCGTATGAGCCATGAGGTGTATGCAGATGATCACTTTTCTGTTGGGATTGCGTGTTACGGTGCGGTCGTTCACTGGGCTGCCCAGGCAAGCGATTCAGGGCTGCTGGCGTGTCAGCTCACTGCCATAAGCAGCGTGGGCTGGGTTTTTCTAAACCTTCCCCAGTACTTTTAGCAAATTGTGATTCTTTTCCTTTGAGCTCTAAGTCTCTAAGATCATGGGATCTATTGTGTCATGCAAACTAAGAATTAATGTGGAAAAACAAATCAGTAATACACAGCACACTTGTATCAGCAAGTGAATATCCAGCTCTTAGGCTGTGTTGGGCACTAGTTTTTACCATTAGTTAATGTAAAAGCCTAATGCATCCTCTTCCTGACAGTTTTGTCCCCTCACTGTTGACAGGATGTATTAAAAATAACCTCCAGCCTATAGATATCTAAACAATGAAACTACTGATATAAAAATAGTGGGGGGGGGGGGGGGGGTGTTGCCTTCAAACTATTTATTAACAATAAGCAGCAGCAGGAGACAAAACTAGTTTCAGTAGATTTAGCTTAATAAAAACCTCTCCTGAGGTTAGAATAATTTCTACCTCATTTTATTTTCAGAGAATAGTTGAGATAGGGTAGAAATATACTTTCCTCTTGAGAAGCAGAGCAGTTTGTTTTAAATTTCCATGGTAATCTGTACACAGCTCAGAAATTTACCTAGCAAACTTGAAGGATAACTGAGCTCCAGCATGCAGAAATTAATGGAATTTCATGTTGTGCTTGGGACAAGTATGGCTGTTTCCACTTACGGTGCCTGATTAAAAGGCTGTAAGTCTTAATGGGTATGAATAAGGTTATTTTAGAAATAGGTGAGTTGATCCTGCTTCTCTTCTAAAGTGGAGCAAGGTAGAGATGAATATCTGTGCTCATCTTAAGGCAGAGAGTGAGATTCTGCCTCCTTAAATATGTTTCCTGGACCGGTCTCTCTTGAAGCAATTGATGCTCATTCTACTTGCTGTCTTTTTACTCCTTGCACTGAGCATGGTTAAGGGTCACAACCTGTATGTCAGTGTCTCCAACAAGGGCTACAACTGGGGTCTTTGGCCTTTTCCCACCACTGCAGGTCCGTGGGTGTGTTGTGACACACCATTATTAAGGAGTGTACAAGGGAAGCTGTTTGTTCTGGGGAGCACGTGGGAGCTGAAGTTTAGTTCCCCTTAGACCTGCTGAAAGGATTTGGGGTGTCCAGGTAGGGCAGCGAGGGTATGGATCTGTGGCCACGGGCCAAATGCAACTCATATTCAGCAGTTTATGAGAAAGGCAAACCGGTTTCTCTCCCCATCATATTATAAAGTTTGATATAACCTATGCTGGAATGTGTCATCTGAACTGTATTTATGCTCTTTGGTGGGTGAGTGGGAGACAGGAAATATGTTTTACTATGAAAAGCAATGTGTGACCTTGTAGTGCTATTTACATGCATATTACAGCAGTTTATGAGAAAGGCAAACCGGTTTCTCTCCCCATCATATTATAAAGTTTGATATAACCTATGCTGGAATGTGTCATCTGAACTGTATTTATGCTCTTTGGTGGGTGAGTGGGAGACAGGAAATATATTTTACTAAAAAGCAATGTGTGACCTTGTAGTGCTATTTACATGCATATTATTAATGGTATAGTCTATTGCGTACTAGGAAAAGAATGCAGATGTTACACCACTGCATTTGTCATACAAATCATAGTCACTGGGCAAGTCCAGGCAAAGACTGCTAAAATGCTTATGAATAACACAGCACTATGTGTTTTAGTTGTGACTGGCTCTTTGCAAAAATTTTTACTATTTCAGGGAAGTGAATGAGCTTCCTCTTAAGTAATACTTGCTGGCTCTCAGTAGGAAAAAGATTGTTGATCTGCACATCCTGTAGCTCTTACTTCTCGCCACCACCCACTACTTTATCCCAGGTTTTTAATTTTAACCTCAGGCTGTCTTCTCTGCCTGTCACCTTTCTCTATTACCTTCTGCATGATCCCCTGTGTGTTCACCACTGTTGATTTCTCTTTCTTGTAGGTCAAAAATATTGTCCCTCCTGCATGGAGGCATACAGTGTTAAGCCAGGGAGGCTGCCTATGTGACATGCAAGCTTCTTATCATCCATCCTCATGGCTGCCAGTAAGGTCAGGCAAGGAAGGACAAAAGGTATTTGAGAAGTTGTTGTAGGGTCAGAAACAGATGCAAGCCAGCAGCCTCCCGTCATCAGTTCTACTCCCAAATTCGTTTACATCACGAGGCTGAAGAGATCCATTGCACTATGTGTCTCCCTCTGCCCCCAAGCCTATCTCTAGCCATGACTATGTACAGCTTGTTGTCATTTCATGCGACTGAGGGACTACAGATGACAGGAAATTTCAGGAACTCTCTTGACCAATGCATCCCAAGTTCTAGTAGGCATACAGGCTGACCTTAAACCTCTTGAGATTTCTTTTTAGGGAAGGTAGCAGAAAACTAGAGCTGAAGAGTTTATTTTGGCAATAAAACTGTAATCTGAATGTAAATGAGATTGAATTTTGGAAGTGGCTAAAAAAAGGGAGATTGACAGAAGATTTACATCTTGATGTTGGATCCTAGTATTCTTTCTCTTCTCTAGTTGTCCAAGGGGTTTCCTGCAGCACGTGTCAAAAGTGTGCCTCTAAGCACTTGGCTGGTGAATTATGCCTTCGTGATGATGTGTGCCTGGAGCCTTCCACTCTTCTGCTGTCCTTAGGTCGAGAGGCATTTCTGGGGAGCAGGTACAAATTGCGATGAAAAAACTGCCTGAGAGAGTCTTATACTGTGCCTTAGAAATGGTCTCATTTCATTTGACCTCATCGCCTCTGGCAATGCCTTTTAGAGCTCAAGCTTTTCATCCAGGAATACTTTACCTCTGGTTCTCGTGGGCTTTGCCGTAGTCTTTGCATTGATATGCAGTGGCGGAGTTCCCCTGCCTGATCACAAGGAAGGAATGCAAGTCATGGGCTACTTCATACCTAAGGAAAAGTAATCAATTCTTAGGTCAAGTGGCAAAAATGGCAATGAAAGCAATGATAGTAATTCCTATTGACACGTTCCTTTGGTAGATAAAATGATTCTCCACTTAGCTTAAAGTTGTGTATGTGACTGCAAGTATTAAAAATCGGATGAACTAACTTTAAAAATATGTTTGGGAGCGTCTAAGTTCTGAAATGGTCAGATACTACCTTCAAGCCTCTGCTTTTTCACTTGTCTTTAACTAGAGACAGATCTTTTCTCAGTAATAATTGTCATGAATCACTGAGTACAGGGATGTGCTTCACAAATACACATTTATAGTCTTTTCATCAATAATGAGACCCATTGTTTTCTGCTGTGTTTTTTTTCTTTTTTCCTTTTGTCCTTTGAAGAACTGCAAGCAAGAAGAAACATTTTCTTACTGAATTTTGAGTGACATGTCACACCTAACTGCCTTCAGCATGTTGGTTCCAATGGACATATGAGTAGTAGCACAGTCCAAAACTGCTGTGACAGAATGACATATTTTAATACATCATTTGGGAAATGTGAAAAGGGCAGAAGTCTGTGGAGCAGACAATCAAAGAACTTTGGTTTTCAAAGAAAGAATAACCTTTAGGCAACCATGCCTATTGTTCTTGGAAGGAGCGGGGTGGGAATGTAGCTATTTGAATATGTTGGAAAGTGCAGGAGATTCCTGCTCTTGCAATTTCCTTTCCAGTCTTCATCTTTTTCTTGGCGTATTCTCTCACTCCCATCTTTGTAATGCCTTTTACAGCTGGAGTTGCCATCTGCCTGTTTAAAAAAAAAAACTAAAACCACACAGTGACCTCAGACAAAACGGTTGCTGCGTGTGCAGATATTGGACACACAAAAGCAGCATCTTCAGTGAATCCAGGATACAGGAGACCTGCCATAAATGTGCAAACTGACTTGCATATGTGCAGGTTAGGCTGAATCTTCTGTGCTAACCAAAAAACCAGCGTGGCCAAGTGAAAAACGGAGAGGAGGCAGTCTGTGTCTCGCTTGTTAAATCTCATGCAAGTCGATGGATTACTTGCACAGGAGCTGTTCTAATACACAGGTATATGTGCAGTTTAGAAAATGAGCTTTTTGTGTTGAGGGCTTTTTCTCTGCCTTGCAAAATGTCTGGCATGGAAAGGGCACCGAGGAGCTATGCCAGCTACAGCAGTTGAGGTGAAACTGCCACTTGAGCTGTTCCACATTTCTGGAAGCGATGGGTGAACGTCAGGATGTTTTGAATTGACCTGAGTGTCCAGCAGAGGATGAGGAGGATGCTCAACTGCTGCAGGTTGCCTTAGCTCGTGTCAGCTGCTCCCAAAGATTTATCCAAGCCTTATTTTCCTTCAATTTTTGTGGGAATTCAGTGTGGGGAGGAAAACTGATGGGTTCACAGCTTTGGAAACCAAGAAGTCTCTTTTGTTTATGAACAGCAAAATCAAGCATCCCTTTGCTGCTTTACCAATGCACTTCAGATCTAATAGAAACAAGCCAAGATAGTAATTCAGTTTTATACCCAGTCGTAAAAATATGGCCTGTGGTAGTAGTGTTTAACACACGCGTTTACAAGGAATTCATTGCAGAGCATAAAAGTCATTTACACAACTTAGTTTGTTTCTGATAACTACAACCTGGCAGCATTTTAGTGAATTGTTTCTGGTAACTACAACCTGGCAGCATTTTAGTGAATGATAGATATCTCACCAGTCAATTTTGTAGCCTTGATCTCTTCAGGTTGCAGTTTTGCTTTTCCCCCTAAATCCCACTATTTCTGTATTCAGAAAGGTGGGGTTTGTTTTGAGCCTCACAAATAGTCTGCAGCTGCAGCGGAAAGAATTCTTTTGCAAGCATTAAAACTGTTTCAGAGTAGTTTTTCTTAATTTCTCATTTTCTTCTGTTTCCCTTCTTGCATGTTGTTACCATCTGCCATCACGATGGTCTCGTGCAAAACCAGCTTCTTATGGTAAGCAGTGTGCAACCCACAAACAGAATGCTTCACACCTTGAGGCAGCTGCCCATAAACATCTAGGGGTTTTCTTTTTTCTTTTTTCTTTTTTTTTTTTTTTCCTTCCTGAGAGCTCAAAGGTATTGCAATTTTATTTCAGAAGGTCCAGGATAGATAGCAGCTCATTAACAGTCCTCTTTTGAAGGCGCATCACATGCTGACGGTGACCTCTGTCATAACACTTCTGTTCTTTGTGACTGCTGTCTGGGCTTGCAAATGAAATAAGGCTTTTGAAGGTTCGTACTGCATTGCTAGCAGTGCATCTAAGGTAACAGCAATTGCTCACAACCACAGAGCAACAGTAGCCAGAGTACAAAATTTGGACTTGTTTTTCATCCTTTGTTAGTGGCTCTTCAATGAAATGGTGAAGAGAGAAAGATTCCAGATGATGAATACGACTATCTTCAGCATCAGGAGCCAAATTAAAAAAAAAAAAAAGTGGAAATACAGATCTTTCATGTGGGCAAGAGCAGTAAGACGAAGCAACAAAAGCCAACTGTGAACCGTTGGACAAGCACATTCATAAAATTGGAGAGAGAAGTGCCTTCAGTTTCCTCTTGCATCACTGGAATTCTTTATCTGCTTCATGGCACTGAAAAATAGTAAAAGATCATGGAAAAAAAGTATCTCGGCTCTCTGCTGGTCTGTTTCATAGATCAGAAGCATGAATGGGAGGTGCCCCCTCGGAAGTGATGACAGAATTTGACTCATTGTATTTACTTAATTTTTAAAAATGTTGGTTTTAGTAGTGATTTTTAGCAGTTTACTTAGAGCGGGCAGGGACTAGGGATATTCTTTGTCAGAATTGCTGAGCTGTGCCTCACCCACTGAAGTCCTCATGAGACTTTGGTGCGCAGAACATCTCTGGTTCTCAAATATACCAAATTAGGCAGAATTGTGGAACTGTTTCTGCAGTACTTTTTCTTTCCATTTATCAAATTTGTATTTTTTAATTTTGTTTCAAGACTGCACCTACCATTTCCTTTTATGGAACAATATACTATCACGTTCTTTTCCGCCATTTGATTTGCAATTGATTGCTTTCTTCACTGAGGCTGGAAAATTAACCTGGATACACATGAAAGTAACATTTAAAAGATTACACACTTTTGATTCAGTGGAAGAGAAAAAAGACTTTTTGTGAAATAACATAGGGTAACTGAACATGTCTTTTACAAAATCCAAGGGCTTTGTTTTGTTGCAACAAGGATGCAAAATTTTACAATTTTTTGCTCTCTTGTTAAGGCTGTGCATGAGGAGTTGGGAGTTAGGCATTTTGTTGCAAGACTGTGATAAGTATTTTCAGGCACGTATAGAAGAAAGCACAGTGTGTTGACATGTTCCTATACTAGCTGGAGTCTCAAGAACACTATAAATCATCAGCACAGGGCTGCACAATCCTGTACAGAGACAGGATTAATGATTCTGGCAAAGTGTTTGCAATAACATGGTTCATGCTTTTCGGGTCCCAAGCTAGAGTCTCTGTTTAGCTCCGTGTTATGTGACGTACTTGTGTCCCTAATTGTCATATAATTGTTCGTAGAGCGATTTGGAAGTGTGGTGTGCTGTAAGTGACTGGAGTTATTTATTTTTGTTCCAAAGTATGGATTGGAAATATGACCGAATTGAAAGGAAACTGGGAATTAGGCCCATATCCTGCAGACACTTATGCAGATGTAGCAGATGAGCAGGCATGCTTATATTTAATTGTGTGCATAAATGTTTACATGAATAGTGCTTCAGTTTCTATTTTTAAAGGGAAGGAGGAACTTTTAAATTGTTGCCTTTTGTCAATTCACTTTACACAATTTTAATATCTTTTCTTTATAGTTTCTTGAAAAATCTGCTCGTAGTACAAAAAATCTGTTCAGATTCATTACAGTAGCCAGGGAACTAGAATAGAGCAATGAACATTGTACAGTTCTAAATAAGTAGTGCAGAAACCAGAACTATGTAGTGAAATAATTTTGGTCAAATCAAAGTCAGAATTCAGATGCATTTCAAGTAAGAATAGTATAGAGCATATACTTTCTGACTTTTCAAACTAAAGCTCTCAATACTTGCAAGTACTTCAGACACACAAGAAACTTTATGCAGATAAGTTATCCCCTTGAACTTCAAATCATTGCAAGTTGCTTCAGAATGTTCAATTTGGAACATTTCAAATACATGAGTGTGGTGGGTTGGCCTTGGCTGGATGCCAGGTGCCCAC
>NW_009595402.1:0-19327 GCF_000690535.1 Cariama cristata
TCACAGAAGCCACCCCTGTAGCCCCCACCGCTGCCAAGACCGTGCCATGCAAACCCAATACAGTTTAGTAAATTCTGTCGTTGCTAGGTGACAATATACTTCGGTGAAAATACATCTGTTTATTTGACGTGACTGCTACCTGCATCAGCAGATGGGCAATGTCAAATCAAAATACTTAAAAGTTCTCAGTTAGAAAAACTGGAATGACTGAAAATTTAAAATCTTTAATAATATGTATTCACATTTATCTAAACTAAGCAAATGTATGATTAGTATCTTTTGCTCACCTACAAATTTAGTACATGAAAGCATATTTGTCAAATACTCTTCTGCTCATCTTTGCCTTACACCTCTGTCTCACCAAATGAAAGTGAAACATTAAACTACCACTATGACAAAGATGGGAATAATTCATTATTTTTTCAGTCAACTAATTTTTATGAATGTTTTATTTGACAACTTTATGGTACTTCTTGCTAAATCACACAGGAACCCACAAACAATGCCTGTAAAGAGAATTTAATTTCTCAACACTCAGTAGGACAGAAATAAGTTTTTCAGGAGCTGAAATAACATCAAACTTATTGCCTTCCCTTTTATTAAAAAACACAGGTTGAATAAATTTCAAAATCTTCCATGCAAATACTTAAAAGAAATGTAAAATTTGAAGTAAAATATTTTAATAACACTATTATGCATCCATTTTGATTCAGTGGGAGATGTCTGGTACCTCAGGACTAGCAGACTCTTGGTTGTTCAGATGGCTCAGTCAAATTTATTTGTATCAACAAAAATAATGTAAGCATTCCAGGAGGGGCTTTTGTTGTTGTTGTTTGAGATAACTGAGAAGAAAGAAAATGTTTTTGATTAAAAGATGTAATAAGTGACAGGCTTTCCAAGTGATTTTTTAAGTGATTTAAGTGTTGTTGCTAGAATTCACCAAGTAATTAAAAAGGTGATCTCTTTTAAAAAGTAAATTCTTCAGAGACAAATGAAGTAAAATCAATTCCACATCTACACCAAAAAAAAAGAGCAAACCCCACTTCTGTTTGACTAGAATCATAAACAAATTCAACTTGAAACATCATCATCACCTGTTTTCTCCTTAAATCCAATCATGCAAATATTTAATCAGTGACCTGTCAAACTCCACCTCATGACAGTATCAGCACCAGCAAACAATGCCCCGAGGTTTCAATATGCATTGACTTTTCTATTACTCCATTTAGCAATAAACTCAAAACCAGAATATAAAACATGACCTACTTCTTCCATCTTACAGTTTTCATTTACTGCCTCTAGTGACAACCGGAAGACTAGTCTCCAGGGGCTACATCAGCTTCTGAATCAGAGGGGGAAAATGAACATAATCCCCAACTCTCAACAGCCAAAGCTGAAATTCAGTCCCTGAGAAAAGAACATCCTTGCACATATTGTACAGGACAACCATCTGTCTGAATGCATCGACAGAGAATGCTCTTGTTTGAATGGCTACGAAAGTCCTGAAACAGAACATAAAGCTTAGTTAAAATCAAACATAATGAGTATTCTAAACTACCAACCTATTGCACTATGCAAAAAAAAACCCAAAAAAAAACCAACACAAAAAAAAAACACCACAAAAAACAAAACCCACAGCATTACTTATTAATTTAAACTGAAATAGATCTTTCTGTCATCAAGCAATGAAAATCAGTGGAGTTCTTCCTCCTTTGCATCCATGGTAATTATTCAAACTTCATTCTGTTTTTTGACTGTGCTTACACCTTTCAATAGCTTTAAGTACTGGAAAAAAGGAAAAAAATAGGACTAAAATACAGTACATCAACAAAAATATCATGCTCACAATCCTCCACCCAAACATGTCAGGGCGTTACTTGGCATATCACTCATACAAGGACCAGAAACCCGTATCAAATGGGTTCAGAGGAGATAAAACACCGTGCCCAGAAAGACAACAAATAAAAGCACTGTCTTTTGGAGATTATCTGGTGAGACTCTGTGCATATCTGTGAGCTAAACTAGGCTACAGAAGCAGCTGAAAGGAGATAAATGACACTAGTAAATACTTTAAGGGAACTCGCTTTTAAAGGACCATTGAGATTTGCGCTGTTCAGACAGTAGTTGTGGGGTCAGCGTGTCCTTCCCAATTCTCCTTAAAGCATTTTCTTTTTTCCAGCCAAGGACTCAGAGTTCTTCCAAATTAAACGGTGGAATCAGGTACTTCCATTAAAATATGGAAAAAACATCAAACTGCAAGGAGGTTGGAATTTTGAGAAAAAGAGGTTGGCATGGTTGAGTCTGTTCACATTAAAAAAAAAATTTTAATTCAAAAGTGGAAAAAAATAGCCCCATGCAGGGTGACATTTAAAAGCTATTCTTTGTCACTTTCCTCTTCTTCTACTGATCCTTATATGAAACATTATGTTGAATGACTGATCACTACAAGAGTTTTAGAAATCCTGTCCTAACCCATCACTATTTAATAAAAACAAGATATTGTTAAGGTGATTATTTTTACTTTTTAAGTAGAAGATAACAACTTTGAAATTTTTCAGGAGCTCATCTGCTAAAAAATACATAATTACTCTCTGCTTTTTCTCAAAATGAATATCTTGCCTCTGTGGCAAGCAGCAGATGAAATCATCTGAGATATCATTCATTCCCTTGATGTATTAATATAGTTCAATATTCAAACTAACTCAAAGAGCCATGAAATAGGTATTCAAACCTGTGTTGAAAATGCTTTACTTCTTCCACCCCAAACCTCAGTCATTTATAAACAATATATTCAATTCTATTCCAAATGAACAAACAATCTGAGTATGCAACTTGAAAATACAGCACTGTATCTCTTTATAAATTCAATTTCTGCATCTTTATGACAGCAAAAATCAGAACAAAAATCTCTAGGGTTAATAAGGCATACGAAAACAGAAGAAAGTAGAATGACTACACTAAAATGAGGAGTTGCATTATCAGAAACTGAAGCTCAAAAATACTGGAAAACTATCCAAAAATGAAATCTACCAAAAACCTCCTTCCCTCCCAGCTCCCAAATATTCAAACTATGTTTACCATCAATCAATGAAGTTTAGGGGAACACAGTTACTATCTGGTATCTGACAGCCACTACTTTTTTCCTTGAGTGTCATTAAGCAGTAACAGTATTAAAACGGTTTAAATATTTTAAAGCTTGGTCTTTACTCACTCTATTTTAAATCAATGTCAATTTTAACTTTTTAGGACGCCAAGAAATGTTGCATACAAAATAGCTATCACAAAATAAAAATAGCCTTTTTTTCATTGTTGGTATTAATATCACAGTAGCCTTAGTTAAGCACTCTTTACATGGCTGGCCTTTTAGTAGCCTATAAAATAATAATCTTAATTTTTACTTACTACAGACTGAAGTATTCAAGTATCTATACATAACATGTCAATATTAACAGCGGTGACAAAGTTAAATTGTTTAGTTACATTACCATAGGCATTCAGAACAAAAATGGAAACAAAAGAAGATAGACACAGATATTAATTTCCTGCAAGAACACAGGTTTTAGTTAATTTTAATTAAAACTAAATGTCTAATTTACTTGCAGGTTCTTAGAACATTATCTCAAGACTCAGAGTTATAAATATGCTATTTAAAAATACAGTTTAGTGATTCCCAAAGAACATGAAGTAGATTTTTTTTAAGAATGAATGGAATTCACAATTCACTGTAGAGTTACAAAGTATGGAATGCTTCCATAATTACTGAGCTATTCATCACATAAAATTGACAACCCCATATAGTGAAACCATCAAGTGAACACTCTGCTGCCAATATGCTCAAAGGTACATATCAGAGCCAAATGAAATATTCAGGTAATTAGGAGTCTTGAAATTAAATTAAAACATTGTTTTATGTTGCTATCTATATTTAAAAAATATATGAAATGCTAAGCACCCACGGACACCAAAAAGCAGAGAAATAACCTGCCTGACTTACACACTGGTAAATCCAACCACCTTGATGTCTAATACCAACACTCATAAGAGAGTCAATTTTTTTCAGAGGTGAAAAGCACATCCTAAATTTATCTTCATTCTGAAGCATTCAAGACGCCTTTAGCAAGCATCAGCAATGAAACATATTAGATCAGAAGCAGCACTTAAAAATTCTTCTTCAAATATATCGTTATTCCATTTGCAGCCAAATCAACATATGAGACACAGCTAGTGAAATGGTTTTTGCAAAGCAATAAACTTCATAAATTTCATCCTTGTTCTACATATCCGTCCATGGAAAGCAACAGGGTACTACATGAGAAAATTCAGAGATTGTCTGACGGGATACGGCCATTATAAGTTCTGTATAATCCAATGACAACATTGCCTAAGAATCTACATAGGTACCTAGAGTGACCTTCAAGCAGCCAAGAGAGTAGAAGATCCTCTTCGGAGAGGGTTCAGATGTTGTTCAGGCATGTAGAAATACAATATATGAAAAGAACTTTATGTAGCAAAAGTAGCTGATAGAACAATACTGAATAGCATTGATAGAACCGTAATTGTAGCGCTCTTACATTTCCAGGTCAGATCTTTCCATGTTACTTGCAATGAACAAATAGTACTTTGAGAGCTGTCCAATTAAAAGCAGCTAAAAAGCTGAATTAATCCACTCTTTTGTGGACAAAATAAGATGTTATGTAAATCACCTCCCATCTTCAAAGTTGTGTGCAGACAGAGCTCATTAAAATCAGTATTATGTCAGTGCCACTCCCTTGACGTCAGCTAAATTATTCCCAATGCATACTTCCACATGTGTGATTAATGTCAGATCTAATAACCAGCTAATCACAGTGGAAATCCATAATGCCTTCTCCTACTTCTTTCTAGGAATTACAAGACCTGCAAAGGGTGTAATGTACCTTAAAGTTACAGTAAACCAGTAGATTTAACTCCTTTTCATTTTCAGCATCAACTGAAAAATTCCATAGCAACACAAAAATTTTGAATTATAAAAGTTTGGTAAAATGGAACAAAAGTTAGTAATATTTGTGACTTATAAAGAGGAAGGACAATCCTGAAATAAAGATGACTACTTCTGCAGAACTAGTTCACTCAGTTATAATAAATACATTTGCCGTTGGAATTGCATAAAGCAAGTCAGAGAAAATTCTCATGAATGCATTTGATGTAACAGGTTTTTCATTACTATTTTTATACAAATTGGAAAATGGGATTGAACTTGGTCCCAGCGGTACAAATAACAAAACCTCCATAGAAGTACATTGGAATACAAAAAGAAAATTCAAAATTCAAACTGATTACAGTTCAATTCCAAATGTAAAATTAAGATTGAAAGAAAGTTGAAAAAAATGTTTCATGAGTCAGTGACTTCCCGTTGCAGTCTCACACTGAAGTACCAGTTGTCCAAGAGTTGTGTTGTCATAAAAACCCTGTTGCTGAGAGTTTCTGTAAATGGACTTTACAGGTGCGGATGAGTAACAGTCACCAGAAAACAGCAGGCTAGAAAGAACAAACATACATGCCAAGAAGAAGGTGTAAAAGTCTACCAAACACTAACAAGCTATGGATATTTGTCGTCCCGCTGCATTTTCAAGACATGAAAGAAGACCCAGAGTCTGCTGAGCATGCGTAAGGCCACTAGGCCACGGGAGCGCCAATGAAGAGCCATGCAACTGAGACCACATCCGAGGTGGCCACATCCAAAGTGACCACATCCAAGGTGGCAGTGGCAGCTGCGCACCGTCAGAGGCACCAGGACTGCGTGCACTGCTGAGGAAACAAGGGAGCCCATGAGGGACTCTGCACACTGGCCTAGAAGCCACTGTCAGCCCAGTGAGTACAGAGCTGGGCTGGCCTCGGCCGGGGCACCCCGAGTGACGCGCGTGTGGCAGCGCCTGTGTAACCGTGCGTACCTCCGGGGGTGAGAGCAGGGGGAGGGGATAAGCAAATGTACCGTGCGAACAGTGACCTGCTTTTAATAATAGCTTGATTCTATTCATAATAAAAGCTTAATTAATACAAGTTGTTCTAATAAATTTTCATTGGGATCTCTCTCCCTCTGACTTGCTCCCCTATCAGGGAAAAGAGAATTTACAAGCGTGTTTTGGATGCTCTAAATGAGATCAGGACCCCATCTCCTACACCGCCTGACATGGATTACAATACATGCATAATAATGTATTTTTTTCAACAAATGATTTTATTCTTTGTACAATTTGCCTCTGAAAATATACCCAAAAAGAAGTCTTAATAAAACATTTCTTTAAGAAGAAAAGGTAGTACAAACTCTAAGACATTATCAGCTCAGATCTTGTATCTGATGCATGAAGGAACTCCTCTAGGCACACAGAATGCCAGATTTCTGTGAATTCTGTAATTCTGACTTGAAGTGCACTGAAATTTGTATCCACACACAGTGTCAAAATCTTCAACAACTGTTAGAAGCAAAATGTACTTTTAAATGTTTTTCTGCAGTAACATCCTGCAAAACAACTCACCGTTAACTCCACTGTTGCTCCATTTAAAAACATAAAACAAAACAGAATAAAAAAAACAAAACCAAATAAATGTAACTCATTTCTCATAAGCCTAATTTCTGAATTGTCTGTGAAGTCTGAACTGGTCATGCTCCTAAGAAAGTATTGTATTGACAAATACAATTCTTATGTAATTAACAAGCTTCAAGTGATATCAAAATACTACTGTACAAGTATATTCACATAGCTAGCTGTATAAAATACAAACAAAATAAGTTGCATAACGGCTGTATCAATGTTTTATTGCTAAAAGGTGTGGGAGGGTTCTTCTTTCAGATGAGTAAGACCAGACTTGAAGTAACAAGAATAATATAGGCCTAAGAGGAGGGCATAAAGTATTGGCACCGAAGGCATATAAAGTTAGAACACAAGATACACATCAAGTCAGAGAGCATTACAAAGGGAATCTAGCATTTGCCAATACTATTTTCAAGATGAATCCTTCACAGTCAGCAACATGCATAATTACATTAAACAAACAGTAAAGCCAGAAGTTGTATTTTATTAGAAATTCTCAAATTGTTTCAAACATAAATATATAAAGAACAGTTATTCATCTGTCCTAAGAATAATTTATTTCTTGAAAGAAAATTCCTTGTACCATGAATTTAAAGGAGGAGCTGGGATGTTCAATGAGGAAGACACCAAGATATTCCTATGCTTTCCACACATGCCTTAATGTTTTTTAACTGTACTATTTTCACTTCCCAGTCTTTCATCAAGTTTCTATACCTGCTTAATGGACCTTATTACTGCTATTCATGCAAAGTATGTTTGTACAGCAGCCTGATTCTGAGTGACACACAGAAGTGCTGCTTCAATGAAAATTAATCTATAACCATACTCCTAACGAATCATATTAACAATAGAAGCAACTTGCAATAGAATCTCAGAATAATATTTTCTCCTTTAATTTGCAGAGAGAACTTTTCTTCCTCGTTTTCCAGAAGTGGGAAGAAAAAAGAAGGTGCAAAGAATCATATTTTCAGATGTACAGTATCAAAATGTTATTTTTAATGGAGGGAAAAAAGAAGCCATTCTCTGTATAACTGCAAAATGGCATTTTTTTTTTCCTTGTACAGGATTATCTTTTGCCACTCATTTCACACAGGTACCTCTACAGGTTTTCCCAACTGACACCCACTTTAACTTTCAAACATTCTTAGACTGGTTTTCAAAAATATTGGTGAGACTGAGCTGTCGACTCTTAGTCGGTTAGAAAAACGCGAGCCAGTCTGAGGGCAAGTACTTCTTCCCCATGCTGCCTACATGTATGCAGTCCTTCTTTGAGAAAATTGAATAATGGCTGATTTTCTCTAGAAAAGGAAAAGAAAAAGAACTTGTCTTAAAAAGACTGTATTGTAGCATAGGAGAAGGAGGCAATTTCCTTACCCAACTTCTATGCCAATTACCAAGCTGTGCAGCTTACAACTCCCACTTATCGGAAGCCAGCACCTGCCAACTGTCACTAGACCAACAGACAAAAAAGAGACACAGTAATGTTTATATACACTTCTGCAGTCGGAACTAACAAAAAAAACCACACTATTTGCAACTGTCTGTAAAACCAAAAGAGAGTATTTCTAAAAGTCTGCAAGAAATATTTCTGCTTTTATATCACACTCAATTGAGAAAACATTTAAATCTAAAGCTCTGGATGAGCAATTTAAGAAACTGATACATAAAGGATTCCTTCATTGCTTTCAGCTGTCTTCTAAGGCAGCATTCTAGGTCTGACTAACTGAAAAACAAGAATACAGATGTTTCTACTTATCTACCTGCAATAATGCAAAACTTTGCAACCAAAAAACTCATCCTTACAAGTGTCCCCATCTTCCTACAAACTAAACCGACATATAAATTAATCGGCAGACCACGATTCCTCCCTCAGAAGTGGTCCAATTACATACAGTAAGTCACAAATGCATGCAAAAATGTGTGTAGTATGCCAAATAAGAAAGATTATCTTTATGTGGAAACATTTATAATGCAAAGTATAGGAAGAGCAATAGAATTGTCCAAAATAGAACAGAAACAACTGAACTACAAATACTTAGAAAACAAGGCATTTTGTGCATGTAAACGTGAAAGGTTTTAACAAAAAACACAGTCCACAGTTTCAGTTTATTCAACCATCAGGCAGTGTCTTGAATTGCTTGGCTTGAATTAAAGTCTCACATTGTTTTTCTATTAAACCTTAAGCACAAGTGTCTATGTTCTACAACATTACTCCAAACACCTAAATATGGTTATTCTATACTATGGTAAACATCTTCAGCCAGAGAGTGTTCAGTCCAGCCCAAAACTTGTGTCTGGATGACAAAGGTTAAAGGCCTAATGCTAACAGCTAATAAAAAGTCATCTCATTTAAATCTGCCTATATTTAACTCTGAAAAGCTCTTACTGAATTTTGTGTTCTGACAAAACTTTCAGATGAATAAGACAAAGTGACAAGCAAAAAATTATTGGGAACATGTATTTAACAACTAATTCTCCTGGAGCAGGCAAGAGTTAGCCCCTGGACTCTCTGGAATGATGTTTTTATGAAGCTGAACTGGAATTACCCTGCCAGTAAACCAAAATTTCCAAAATGTAGTTTATTAGCTATACAGATAACCATATTTCTCTTTGAATTACTTTGTTATCTTAGATTACAATGCCTCCAAGTCAAACCATCAAATAACTGCTCTCTGGCTGCCTGCACACCCCATTAAATAGCACAGTATCTAGCTAGTACCCACACAACAAATGTTTTCCCCTTTTATAAAAAGAGATTTGCTATCTATAAAAAAAAGATTAATACCTCATTAAGCATGAAAATCCTTGAAAAACAAGCCAAGAGTATCCTGAGTGCTTTAGTTTAGGCAGTCACAAACAAGTACCAAAATAGTTCTACCTCGAAGTGTGCTGACCTGAGCAAGGGGCTGTCTAGAGACAGGTGCTAAACTGCTGAAATAAAAATTACACTTCAAGGCAATCCATATTCTTCCCTGTACTTCTATTAACCCACCAGTTTTTCTTCAAGCTGGTCTGCAAAGAATGTCTGAAAGCTGATTAGTTCTGTAACATAAAATACTGTAGGTGCTTTGATAGTATTAAATAATAACACCACCTGTGACCTGTTCTCATCGGTTTATGTGGTGTATTAGAATTTTTTTCACAGTGGCCGAGAAGGCACATATATTCCTTCCACATTTTCCTCTCTTCTCTGGTCACACCCATACCAGTAAACATTAGCACAGATGCAGAAAAAGACTGCATAGTGTTTCGTGTTTTTTTTAAAAAACAGAAACAAAAAACCACACACATGTGAAACCTTAGTGACTACCTGCAGGCTTTACCTAATTACTGTCAGTTTAAATACTGTCAGTTAGCAACATTGCCAAGGATAATATCGGCTACAAAAATATACCGTAGGCCACAAAAGTTTGCTACATGAACGTAAATAAAATTGAGGTAATACGTAAGCATATGGTTCCTTCAGAGTTGTCCTAGTTAAAAAAATCATCCGAAACCTCTGTGCTTCCTTCCAGTATATGTATAGGCAAGGTCTGAATTATATGTGGCTGCTGTAACTTCAGATACAAATGTCACATTAGCATGGAGTTAATCACTCTGAAGAAAAAAAAGTCTTTATATCTTTTGAATGCTTGAAATAAGATTTCACAAAAATGAGACAAAACAAGTTTTATGGTTCAGCCACATTTAAGACTAGGTCAGCTGGTCTGTAGAGAACCCACAGAACATATTACAATAAAAGAATGTGAGCGGAAATGGGAATAGCTGTGCTTTGTTACAGACCTGGGGCTGTTTTAACTAAAAAACTTTCTTTATGCCTTTAAGTTTCTGTAGGAGACTCTGCCATTCTGAGCAGCAGATTCAAAACTCCCATTTCCACAACAACAAAATACTTGGTTTAGTCAGATTTACCTTTTTCTGTATCTCATTTATACAGCTAAGTGCAAATTAATTTTTCTTCTCAGACATACCACTTTCCTCCATGCCCCAAAATCACATTTTGTAACCACACAGCCTAATAATAAGTGAACCAGCAAATTGCTGGTAATGAAAATGCAACCAAGGCTTTTTCATTCAAAACACTTTAGTCATCTCAAGTATTCTTAGCTAATAAAACACAGATCACCATCCCATTAAAAACAAAAAGCTATTTAATACTTTTAAAACAATTATCCACTCCACTATCCCAGAGGGAGAGTTTACACTGGTTTTGCTCCTGATTCATATTCAGTATGATTTTTCCAAGAAGAAACAGGGAGAAATACCTCAGCTCAAGAAAATTCCTCAAGTAATGACTCATTTTTTGTACACATTGGCAAAGGTCCCCAGAAGAATAAAAAGCATCCATTACCAAGTAAGCAGACTTTATTTGTTAATTTCATTAATATAATGCAAGTAACCCAAAGTACTGTTTACACAGATGTTTTAATCGTGCAATTAGTAACTGCTAAACTCATTTCTTAAAAATCACCCTACTTGAGATTACCTGCTTCTCTTTCCTTTCATTATTTTTGAGGTATTTACTAGAGATAACTTTCTTCTTTGGTCCACTATCTTCAGACAAATAGAAGTGCATTGGGGGTGGGGAGGGAAAGACCATGCATATAGGTATGCGTGTGTATGTGTACAAATATATGCTAATGTCATGGTGACTGGATGAGGTCAGATCAATGTGTCAGATGAGAGAGTTATGTATTTTTTCCATTATGCAATTTTTAAAAATAATTTTAATCAGGTTTTGTCGATGCTTTCCAGATTCTTATTTTGTAAACACCAGCAACTCAAAAGGAAATTAATTCTTCACCTAAACTGCTAATACTATGCTTACACAGATAAACTGTTTATAAACAGGCAAGAATTATGAGATAAATTGGTTGTGATAGGAATTATTCACCATATATTGTAATTTTTCAGTTAAAGCATCAGTAAATTTTGCAAAAATCTACTTTTCAATGGGGCAGACCAACATCAAGAAATGAAAGAGGCAATGAACTAGATGATGAGCCAAAGAACCAAGGATCTTACTAAGCATACCCTCCATAACCCTGAGGATAAGCCTTTCCTCCTACACTGACTAAAAAAAAAAAAAAAACAACAAACCACACTTTAAAAAAACAAACAAAACCAAAGTAGCCCTCTGACAAGACCTAACACAAAACTGAAATGGAAGATGTTTAAACAACAAAGTCTGACTGAGCTATCACCCCAGTTGTTTAGAATAGAAGTCAGCATTGGCATTATTCCATTAGTTATTCTTTAGTGGGGTTTTTTTGCAATAGCTGGCACCGTTCCTATGTATTATATAAAAAGTCAAGAAAGAAATGAAAGCAATCAAACAGAAATTCCTACGTAATTTTTTAAGCTCAGATAATGCTGAACTTTCACATTAATCAGTTGTTAGTTTGTGACTTTCACAACCAACGTTTTACAGTCAATCTGTAGACTTTGTCATTGTCATGACCTGATTATGCCTTTTCCAGGGATATCACTGCTACACCTAGTGTAAGCAGCAGAACTGGATACTTTTTCTAAACATTATTATGTTAAAAAAATTTGAAAAATTACAGGGCCAGGAAAGGTCAGAGGGAAAAGGTAGAATAGAAATCAAGAGCAAAGAGAGCTCAGGAAGTGACAGGAGGAAGGGGAAAAAGGAGCATTTCAGAATGTCTGGCTTCCCAAGATCTATTTCAACAGCAGCTGGTGTCCCTTGAAGATCCTTTATAATGAAAATCTGAAGTGGAAACTGTTCACTATTCCAAAGTTCATTTTTATAAAAAGAACTACACTGTAGACAGCTGATGAAAGGGAGCTGCGCTTCTGGCAATAGTACAAAAGAGCGACGACCTTATTCTTCACAAGAAGAAATACAGAAAACAAAAAAATTTGTATTTCTAGCTGCTCTTTCTCATTTATTTTAATCCTTATCATTTTCTTTTTGCTTCGCTCAAAAATGTTCATAGTGAAAAAATGCAATACTTTACCTAAAGTACTACTCACAAGAGCAGTGAGTCTCCTAACTTCTAAAAACAACAAGCCTTATCAACAGGTAAGTTATCCTACTAGGCACTTCTAGAAGTTCACTAATACCGGCTGGCAAAGGAAAACACAGGTTTGATCTTCAACATATCGAGACATTTAATTTCTTTTCAACTTTATTTTAGGTCTTACCAGTAAGTAGTTGGCAAGACAACTGACCACCTTCATCAACACAAAGTCAGCTTTATTTCAAGTTTCAAAGAAAGCATACTAGTTGGAAATCTGGTTATCTACAAGGAAGTCTTCATTAAGAAATATTCAGGGCGTAAGGCAGCTTCTCGACTGTCATGCAAGAAACAAAATAAATTATTTTTTTTTTCCTCCTAAGCTGTGATTAGGCTTGAACATGAAAAGCCTGAAGAATAAAGAAAAACAAAACTATACATGAAAGGTGAATTTATGATATTCATAAAATCAAGATAGCTTTCAAAAAACTGATGTATTCATCACTGCATCATATATTACTTGAACTATAAGCAGGCACTCCAAAAAATCATTGGGTTTACAGAACACAGAAGTTTAAAATGACATGGGCTTCTTTCCCAGTTGTGGTAAACACAAAATGCCCCATCTCACTGCAGCTGATGTATTAGAACCAGTCCCATCCCTCTGCTTGAGACAGGGCAGCTAGTTACCTCCCTCACTCATCAAGCACTGACCATTCCCAGAAAGATTAGCACCTTAACTAGGTACAACACTGAGACAACATTAACAGCCTGTTCCACTCACCAACATCCAGTGTTTGTTTCAAATATTTACATTCGTATTAAGCGTGTGACATTTCGTTTGAAAAATATGTTTCATAATATAAAACAGCTAAATTAATAAAAGGGATCCTTTCTTCCAATGAAACTGAAGAGGTATTGTTACTAAAGTACTACAACTTGTTACAACATACCAATGTTAACTGACCAAGCTACTGAATCCTGTTATTATCTCCCCTAAAACAGACCCATAATATAACATCAAGCCTACCTAATGCACATAGCAAATCTAGCACTGCATTTAAATACAATTACCAATGAAAACTAGAAAGGGAATTCAGTCTGTAACCTTAACTATTTCATTCAGACATTAAACATTTGGCCTGCTGGCACAGCTCTTCCTCTCATTTCAGAAAGTACTGTTCAGACTGCATATTGATGTTTCCCCCTTATAGAGAATGACAGGATAACATCATAGGATAATTCATGTTGTAAGGGACGTCAGGAGGTTTCTAGCCCAACGTCCTACTCAAAGCAGGGTCAGCTAAGACATCAGATCAGGTTGCTGGGGGCCTTCTCCATTTGAGTCTTGAAAACTTACAAGGAGGGAAACTGCACAACTTCTCTGAGTAATCTCTTCCAATGCTTGACTAAATATATCAACACCTCTCCTGGATTTTTACAAACAAATTAAATTTAGCAGTTGTTAAGCCGAAGTGCATTACTCAAATTTTACAGATAAGAAAAACAATTTCATGCAGAAACTAATACAGCAGTAAATTCAAGTGCATGCCTGTCTCATCACACTCGGTGGGTGAGGTTAACTTTTAGATTCTCTGCGCAGTAATCTGGAGTGATGACAATCACCCTACAGGTTCACAGTCACACATTTATTGAAAACTTGGCCAGATTACAACAGACAGTGACTTGGCAAGAGTTATTATATCATAACAAACTCACAGCAATTTTACTCTTATGTGCCTGGAATGAAGTGCATCAAACTCTCAACAATATTACCCTCATATGCCTAGAATATGAGAGAGTGAGAGATGTAAGAGAAAGAAAACAGAAAGGAGGGGTATCACCACCCTTAGATCCAGTGATGGTCGGTCTTTCTTCTGGTTGTGGTCCTCAGGTGGTTGGCACGCGCCTGGCTGCTTGAAACTTCTTCTTTTATAGGCTTCAGCTCCATCCCAGGGGAGGGGATTTGCCTTGGCTGGCGCATGCATAATCTTTGCTTCGGAAAGTTCGAGAAATGGGTCTGGGGTACCTGGAGGGCTCCAGTCATCGTAAGGAGTCTTTCCTGCAGTCATAAGCCCCTTCCTGAAAATTACCTCTCTACGACCTCTGGCCATACAGGGCATGCTGAACCCATCAGAACAAGGAGCTGCGCACCGCCCAGCATGCGGCCCCCATCCTGTGTTAGCCCACTTCTCCTTGCCGGGCCGAACTGTTGTTTTGTAACATTGTTTGAGGCATCCCCATACATTAACCTTTTTTCTTTCTGCGTGACCCAGGTATGACCTTTTGTCTGTGCAGTCACTTCGCGGGTGGGTATGTGCAAACAACAGACAGTATTTCAGTTCGCAATAGAGAAGTTGGTTCGCCAAGTCCGCAATGTGGAGAAGTTGATTTGAAAGGCAACATCCCTCCTCCCCTTTTTTCCTCCTTCACAAGGTGCACCCGGTTCCTCTGCTAGCCACGTGACAGATGTTTGCGACACCCATTCACTAATCAATCCTCTACAATGCCTAACAAGTTTGAGTACTGGCTTGACCAGGAATCAGCAGCAATTTACAGTTACGCTTGTGTTCAACTCTTTCGCTAAACCAGAGAAAACTGACTTGTCTATGGCAAAGCAGCATATTTCCCATAAAGCTATAAAAAGAACACTCATCTCATGACTAAATCATGATCTCTACACAAGCTAACTCCTTTGCATGGGAACAATATATAATCCAGCCACTAAGTGTCAATTATAAAAGCATTACATAAATACAAGCAAAGAACTTGTCAAATATGTATATTTATATTTCTTCATTTGAACACCGCACTGCTCATACGAGCTCTTAAGAAGATTCCACAGATATGAAAATGTCTTTACATATTGTCTCACATTATTTATAATATTCAGCCTATTATGCAAATCATAACTCACCCATGGCCCCCCCCACTTCAGACACAAGAGCTACTAAGTTATTGCAAATAGTATTTTTATCACATCAAAAGAACTACCTTATGTAAACGAAATCCTATGGTAGTAACTCCACCAGTCAGTTTTGTTCAGATCGCAATTCAGTGAGAGGCTTACATCTTTTTGTAAATATTTCTCTAAAGTAGATGTTACAAAACCTTAACATAAAATGAAATAAATAAGTATAAACCCAAACCAAACCCAAATCATCAGTTATTTTATTTGCCAGCCCAGAAACCCCCAAAACACTGGCAGAGTTAAGCAAAAATACAGTATATGCTCCAGTCAGAATTGCTGATGTCTCTTCATAATTACAAGTATTTAAGTTGCGCAGCATTTCTAATGTTTACTACTACTTACAGCTTTGGCAAAGTAAGTGTCCTGTCTGTCCTTGCTTTCTGTCAATGCATATATAGAAACACATACTTACATGCCTCATTGAAAAATTAATTCAAGAGTTCAACTTTTCAAAGGAGGAAAAACACACCTTTTTTTTCTTCTTTCTTTCAGCGTAAGTGTCTTTTACTTCAAAAAATGTTAGTGACTACGGTTAGAAGCCATCAACATAGGCAAGCTTTGAGTTAGTGGTACACTCTTGCCTATATTTTTAAAAATGTACCAAAAACTAACCAACTTCTTAGAAGAAAAGTACTGTTCTGTTTCAGTGGAGAAGAACAAAAGCCACCTTATGATCTATGAAGAGGAGCAAAAATTGAGACCAATGTCTGGTAAAAGCGCAGAAAAAGTGACTGGAGATTGAGGAGACTGGACCGATGTAGCAAATCAAGAAGAGGAAGCTCTGGGGAATAAAGAAAAGTAAATGGAAAGAATGCTGACAGGCAAAACGCAAGCAGAAACAGGACTGGCTGAGACAAGAAACTGAAGATAAATTTGGAATAGTCAAGACAAAGAACACCTAAAGAATGAAGCCCGGGAATGGCCACAGGAGGATAGGAGACTGTTATTAGCATACACATAAAGGATGAAGTGAAAAGGACTGTGCTTGCCTAAGACTGGCAAAAGAGCCCTCATCCACCATGATACATTGTCTCTAAAGCCTAGAACAGAAAGGACTCCAGTCTTTCACCACTTTTCCACTACCAGAAGTTCCTGTGCAAATGTGCTACAAACCACGGTACAAAAACTGCTTTACCACCGGTGTACATAAAAGGAAATGCACTCTTATAATGCTATCACTCATAACGCTAAAAGTTCAAGAGCTTCTGCAAAGGATTCAACTTTTCCAATCCTGTTGATAATCATTGTGGGTCCGATACAGTAACACAAGAAGAAATTTATTTTGAAAGTTGAAAATTTTCAGCGTTTTCTTCGGGGGGATTGTGTTGGGGTTTTTTTATTCCCTTGAGTTTAATTTTCTAGGTTTTAAGAAAGTATATGGGACATGTATGCACATTTTACCCCATAAAAACAGGGAAGAGTATTATTAAGGTTACTAAATCAACCACTCAGAAGTTACAAATGATAAACACTGTTGTCCATACAACCATAATTCACTTCCCTTGAGTGTGCACATTTTTCTACAACACTTAAATAAACATGTGCTGCTTCCTCAAAGTTACCTTGCCTCATTCAGTGTACAAGATGAGCATGCACAGAAGATGATACAGAACCTAATGCAGGTAGGACTCTTGTCTTACCTACTGAAGAACAGGAATACGTGTAGTCAATGAGGCAGGGCTTGCAGAAAGAAAAAGGGACAGGGGCTCTGTAATATGCCACAAAGGCTTTAATGATTAAAGATCTCCCCTTTGTAGTTGCCCCCATTCCTCATGCACACCGTTCAACCCAAAATTTCCATAGTTTGTAATTAACTGCGAATTCCTCTTTTTTCCACCCACTCTGCAGATACATTCACAAATGTGTGGAGGGCTCAGGACTGTTACTAAAAGCAGTGGCAGTCGTAAATTGAACAACCGTATTTACAAGAACTGTAGAAATTTCAAGGTGGACACTAAAAATGAGTGAATACTTTTCACCTAACCCTCCCTGTGCCTCTGTTCACCATCTGTAAAAGTCTTGTCTCATCTTAGGTAGCGTTTGATAAACTAGTAATTATTTGTGAGGCATTCTGATCACGTAATGATAAGCACCTCAGCAAAGCCCATACAGATGTTACCAGTTCTGTCTTCAAAGTAGAGGTGAGTAATGTGGAGTAAATAAATCATGGGCTCACATAGTGATCAATGAAAAACACCAAATTGTGTTAAGTGAGCTCCATCCATCCCATGCACTGAACGAGATAGGCTTACTGTAGAAAAAAGATACTACTGTAGAAAAAAGACTCTATCAGAAAGACATGCTCAAAAAGGTACTTACAAGCTCTTTGTTCCATAACCTTAATAATGTAGGATTTCTTCTACATAAGGTGTTTAATATACTTGATTGAAGAGTCTATGAAATCAAGTATGTTCTTGCATTATCATGCAGCTGTGTTGACGTTGCATTACCTTTTGGTGTATGTCAGAAGTAAAACTGGAAATCTCTTGTTGGTTTAGAACAGTATTGTAGACAATACAAACATGGACAAGGACAGAAGTGTTTTGCTTAGCTTCTTACTTTTACTTTTTGCAAAATTTAGGGATGGATAAGGTGTATTTTGATGCAATGTCAACTATAACTGTGTAACAAATACAAAAACTAGGCAACTGACGCTGATAATACACATTCAAATGTAAACAAACAATCAAAAGCTCCATACTACCAAGAGGCTCCTGCAACATTAAGGAAAGTTCTTTTTAAAGAAAAACATGGGCCAAAGATTATCCTTTCATAGTAATTTGTACAATATTTGCACTGCAAGACATTTCAAAGTTACTAATGGTAGAAGAGAAAAATTGAGAGTTTTTATAACTTCAGGTTATTTCAGAAAGCTTTCCTCTGCTCTTATGCAATTTCAAGTCATGTATTCATTATTTTTACCAGTTTCCAAGTACTTTTATACAAAGGATTGATACTAAGTAAAGTCTATTTGTTAATACCTCTTTTGATACAGCCACCTCTGTATCGTCTTAGGTAGTGTGAAGAACTACCTAAGTGCTGCAGTTGAGTTTTTAGGCAATTTTTTGCCTAGGTTGTACGCACCAGTAATTACATAATGGTTTATTTTTAAAACTTAAAGAACCCTTTAAACATGTTTTAAGTGCTTTAATGTAATAAGCATTGAAAACATTCGTAGGTCACAGGTCATAGTTTACTTTCATTACTAAATGGAGCAGAGTTAATCAACTGCATAGATAATCTCCAGCAGGTTTTATAAACAGAATTAAATAGAGCTTGGTAAAGCCAATGGAATTCCTAAAGACCCCCTCACTCAGCCTGCAGCTCAGGCACAGCATCACGGGCATGCTCAGCCCATTCAGGCGACTTTTGGCAGAGCTCAGCAATGGCAGTGTCCGCAAGTGGTATTTCTGGTCTCACCAGCAGCTGTTACTACACTCAAATCTGAATTACTGTCATTTACAGAAAAGTGACACGGAAAAGAAGCGTAATTAGCATTTTACAAGGGGAAAACAAAGCGAAACACTATTATTTTTACTGCAAGGAGGTGGAATGAAAAAAATCGCTTTTTAGCTGGTCATCACTAAATACACCGAAAACGGAAACAAAAAAAAAAGGGAGTGAGGGCCCCTGCCTCTAGGCGCGCAGGCTGCCCTGAAAGACACCCGCGCAGCGGCTGCGGTGCTGGCGCGATGCGCCGCAAGAACACGGCACGGGTACGTTTTTCCACAGGCTGCCAAAATCCATACGTGCGCCAGCAAGAACCAGAGACGAAACCGAGAATTCGGTTTTCCCTGCGGCAC
>NW_009595403.1:0-42787 GCF_000690535.1 Cariama cristata
ACCCCGCAGCGCCGGGGCAGAGACGCAGAAGGCCAGCAGGCTGGTAACAGGCTTTGGTTACCAGCTCTGCAGCTTCCTAATGGAGAATGGGCTGTTATTAGCGGTAGGAAATTGATCTGGAGCTTCATTTAGTATGCCTGCCGAGATAGGAATGAAAAAGGCATTAGGATCAGGGCCGAGTGGAAAGCAGCGGGTCCTTCTCTGCGTGATGCTCTGAATATTCTTCATACTGAAAAAAAACAGCGAGAGGAATTGTTTTCTGCAACAAAATAAAGGACTGGCCAAATAAAAGAATCCTTTATGATAAAAATGTCTTCATGCTGGGGGTTGGAAGGGCTTCCAATAAAGAATTTGAAATTTTTGAGGACAACAGACATTTTTCACCAATTCTTTGGTGCAGTTTTCCGTTCAGTAAAAATGGTTTTCCTGGATTGTCTTTAAATAGCCGTATGCATAACAAGAGCACCCACACATCTCCACGCTCGCCTTTACAGAAATCAAAGTATAAATTCATAACAAAAGAATTGTGGAGATGTATGTTAAATCACAGAGACTCCACCCTTCCAGCAGCCCTCCTCAAGGAGTAAGTAATGACCTAAGGATGGCAATTTTTGTTACGCACACAGAGTCCCTCAACCAAAAAGCCAGATGCTGCATTGCGATACTTGAGTACACACTTACTTCCTCCTCCACCTCCAACACTCAGTGGCAGCACTTTTGAGAACGAATTGATACAAAATCTGGCCCTTATCCCCTCAATATGCAGCACTGGCAGTTTTATGTCCTGAGTTTAAAGGTTTAAGGCCAACCTTTGTGGGTTAGTCAAGTGAAGTAGGTAGCAAATATGGCTAGAAGTGATCTTCCCACCCTAAACAAGTGCACACATTGGCCACCTGCAGTCAAATTCACCCTGCAGGGTACTGCTGGATCCCCACGTACCGTTGGAAAAAACAACGCAGCAACAATTAGGAATGAAGCTGAAGGAGATGTCTGCATGTGTGTGTGCACATGCATAAGCACAGACAGAAAAGCAGACACAATGATGAGTACATGAACTTGAAATACCATTTTAAAAGATTCAAGAAGAATTGTAAAATGTCCTGGTTAAACACCATTTTGGTTCAATGAAATATTTTATTGCCATCAGATTTTGAAGAAGCAGGAATTTATTTATGGAATTTTTTTTCCACCTTGAAAAACTTCACAGGCAAATATTCCCATTTTTCCATTTACAAAACTGTGGTGTATTTATTTTCATTGAAATTGTTTTTCTTGGTGAATAATACAAAAGTATATTTATAGTTTGATAATTTTTTTTAACCACACTTAAAAATGCCTGAAATAAAGACTGGTCGCTTCTGAACTGGATAATGGTATCAAAAGAATTGTTTGGTTTGAAAAAAGAATTTTGTTTAGGGTCAGTTCTTCTGTCAAGTGACAAGGTAATCTTTAGGATGGTCTAAGACATCCTGATCTACTGGACCGTTGGCTCTGATATGTTGAGTAACCTACTACAAGACACCTATCACTCTTAGCCTCAGTTTCCCTTGTTGTAAAAGAGTACAATGAGTCTGTCTTTAAAAATAACTCTAAGGTCTGCAGATGAAGTAAACCATACGATAGTTGCCATCAATCGGAGCAGCATCCAAGTAACTAACATCAAAATGTGGCTCATCTCCCAGATTAGTCTTTGGATAAACATACATAGAAATAAATAATCAGACAAGAGAAACCTGTTTTCATAGGAATCACAGGTAATAATAAGGATATTTACTATTCTTTGGGGAGGATAAAAGAAAATAAAGATGAGTGGACACACATCTAACTTCTCTTATAGAGTTGTATCTTATTTGTAAAGTCAACTGGCCTCTATTCCTCCTACTCAGAGGAATCTTTGATAATTCACATGTGAAATTAAAGGCATCTTATTTATTCAGTTATTTATTATTCTCTGTAAAATGAGTTAGGAATTTGTCCCTGTGAATAATGTTAGCCATAATAGTTAATTTACTCCTATTCATTGGCAGTAATAAAAATGTACAAGGGGATGCAGAAACATTATTATTTCTTGCTTGAAGTGCAATTTCATGTGGTGAGAAAAACATGCTAATATGCTGCAAAGTGCTACAGGAATTTAGTTCTCAAAGGAATGGCGGTATTAAATGTATTCTGACAAGAAGGGGCTTTGGAAGGGAAACATTTATCTTCATAAAGTCATTAAATTTACTGAGCAGCACCGCATTCTTACTGCAATCTGCTCACTCCATTAAAGGCAGAGCTGTGGAACGGTCTCTGCTGTATTAGGAGCATCTACATTTTTGAAAATTGTAATAATGGGGGAAAAGAAGACTCAAGGAGGGGAAAATAATATATCCTTCTTTAAAAGAACCCTCTGCATTAAGGAAAAAAAAAAGAAACCCCCTCAGAATTCACCACTCAAAAAGAACAAGTTTCACTGCCTACCTCTGGAAAGAAAAATATTATAGGGGAACTTTGAAAGACAAGACTTTAAAACACTGAAATGAGGACTAATGGCTTTCAAGGCATTGGCAGCACATAACTGGCATGTGAGAGATGCTCAAGGTAAAGGGCTGGGAAGAGCAGTTTTGCACATTAATATTTGGGCTGTAACTACCTGCTCATGTTCAGGTTTATGGCAATAAAATGGAATTAGGGCAAGTAGATAACTATTGGAATTGGAGATGCTGTTCTCAGTGTCACTTCCCATGCAGTTGGTTACTGTACTTATCTTCATCCTTGATAGCTAAATATGTTTTAAGTAAAAAGATAAAATCTCTGTGCGCATTGCAGTGCGTCAGTAACATCTTGGGTAAAGTCTACCGTAATGGTTCAGACAACCCAATCCAAGGGCCTGGGTTAAAGTCACACCACAGTGATCTGCATAATTGAAGAAGAAAGTCCTTCCTCCAGAGGAAGCAGGAGAATTTCTCCAGCCAGGAGAAAAATAGCAAGGGTTATTTTTACAGAGAACTTAGCACACTAACACTGAAAAGAAAACAGTCCCAAAATAAGTCATGTCTTAGATGTGAAAATTGTTGCTCGGAAGGCACCAGAACCAGGACACACACATTGTTCTCTTCTAGCCCCATCATAACCTCTTTAATGACCCACTGGAGAAGGAAACTACTTGTGCTTTCTCTGGTTACAGCAAACATCAAGAACAGAAAGCTAATTAGGTACCAGTCAAATATTACAGTAACACTCTAAAACTATATTTCTGAACAACAGCCAGAGCCATCAACAACATCTTTACCGCAGGCTTTTTTATATCAATATCACAGGGCGCCAAAGTTCTCCAGGAATTCATTGCAGGATAAGGCAGCAGAATACCACAACGTTAATAACACAAAGCCACCTGCCCTCCTAACCACAAAACAATACGGCACACAGAAACACCTCAACAAGAACAACTACGCAGGCATCAGAACCTGAACCTCACTCTCAGCATGATTGAACCTATCTAAAACAAAGGAAAAGCAACACTCTTAATGCCTCTGTTCACTACAATAGGGAATATCATACCTCCTTTAATTGATTTTGTTATCGTCACATCTACAGACTCTCAAAATCTCAGAAATGTTTTTGCATGGCTCATGAAAGCAAAACAAGATGTTGATAAAACTAATTCACCCTGTTTTCAGAGAGGTTGAATGCAAAAGGTTTCAAGTGGTGCAAGTAAACTTCTCTTCAAGCTTTTCCTCCGTGAACAGACAATCACCATCAAGCCCAGAAGACTGGATACTCTGGATCTAGTAGGTCTGAAGAATGACTTCCTAGTGGCTTTGCACCACAAGTGCATCAGTTCTGCAGATTAGTGTTCTCCGACACTTAACAACATCTGCGTTAAAGGTCTGAACCTCCTGGGTTTGTTCTGTCTCTAAATGTGTCAGATAAATATAGCGGGTAGAAGTTAGATAGCCTGCAGAATAATTGTACGATCATACCAATTTCTAATATACTTGTAGCCAGTTGCAACCTTGCTATAACACAGAAGGAAAAAAAAAAAAAACCCTACATCAGGAAACCACAGACTTCCCTAATGGGTTACAGTGCATAATTGAGTATAAAGAATAGTTATTGCTTGAACTACAGTTGAACTGAGATTTCCAGCTTCCCTAGCAAATGTTCTGCTACTGTTGCTAAGCTATAGTAATAATTTCTAATTGTGTGGGTTTTAAGTGAAAACAGTAAGAAATGCTGTTCGATTGGTTACCGTAAACTATTCCTTCCAATGCTACCAGGTCACTGGAACAAGCCCTGGAAATCAGAGATCTTTTACCTAAACAACACTAGCAGAAGCTGGAAACTAATGAAGCAATGCTGCAGTAGCATCACGGCCGTTACACGATTAGAGGGACAGCATTGGACACCATGAGATTGTCACACACCTTGCTAATGAACCATGCTTTACACACATTTAATTAATTAATTATGGCTGAAGTCATTCAGTGCTAGCCAGCAACTGCTTTATTATACACAAACCTGACCACCTTACAAATACTGCACTGGAGTGCTAATGAGCTATTAAGTGGGACTGCAGGTTACCAGCAATTTTGTGGGAAATCAAGTAATAAGAGATCAAATATCAAATAAAAGAGCTTTTAATCCAAGTGAGATAATTAATTGCACCTCCTGTCTCACAGCTTTCCTAGTACTTTACAAGAAAAAAGAGCTTTCTCATCAAGTTAATTTGACCCTATTGCCAAAAACTTTCTAAATTACGAGTGCCATTTAGCAAGTATGACATGAATTATTATTATTTACATAGCAGTTTCTCCTTGGGATTCCAGTATACCCCAGAGACATCGTTCAAACACCCAGGATCAGTAAGCCCAAACAAAGAGCTGAAGAGATGGGCGAGGGAAGAAAGAGGGGAAGGTTACAGTTTCTGCACAGAAGCTAATAATACTTCACTACTTTCCCAGATCTCATTCCTTTCTCAGCCATCCATCTGCTTCTCAAAACCATGGAGAATATAAGCAGGGTGCAGAGAACATCCCATGCACTTTGCCAAAGGCCAGGAAGAACTGCAGTCCTTGCATTTAAGGCAGCTCTGAAGGGCAGGTTAGGCAGGGAAGCAGGGTAAGAGCCTGCTCCTCCAGCATTAGAGCTTGGTGGGCTCCACACAGAACAGTCTGCAACCACCTCCATGCCCTGAACTCTCCCTACACCTGCACCACTCTGTTGACCCCCAGGACCTCTTGGCCCTGCACATTCCAGCCTGGAATAAGAAGGCATTTATGAACACGTTTCCTAATGCACCAATTGCGTTTAAAAAGAAGTCACTAGCAATACCATCCAACCTAATTTTAGGTACTCCCAGACTAATAAGGAATGAACTCTGCTCTGCCTTTATTTTTCCCTTTATCATAAAGATGATCAGAAGACAGCACAGAAGATGACCAGAACATTCGAGGAAAATTAATGCAGACTGGTTTTTTGGAGTCAGGGTCATCAATAGCTGAGAAGGCCTCAGCTCAATTTTGTAGCCTAAATAGCATTCTTCTGCATTCTTCTTTGGCTTGTATATGTGTATGTGCAAATGTGTTATAAATCCCTGGGGCCTTGATAGAGCTTTTCTTCTACAGTTTCAGTTAAACATAGGTCGGCCATGACTTCCATAACCCCCATAAAGTATCTAATGTAATGTGATGAAAGCATACTTCATTTCTCCCTGAATCCAGAATTAAATGTTCACAATGCTTAAAAGTCGTATTATTTTTTAGTTCACTGGCTCATACCATCATCTGTTATCCAATTATTTCCTTTCTACATGTTTTTTTTTCCCCCTTAAACCTTCTAGTCTTTCAGCATTTCTACAGCCCATCATTAGTTAATTCTTGTTGACTTTTATCATTTGTACTCTCCCTAATTGGTTTGTCACATTCCTGTTTCCTTTTCATTCCCTTTCCATTTTTATTTTCCTACGTTCTAACTTCCTCCAATTTATTTTCCTCCTACATAAACTATGATTTTTATTGATGCTGAATGCAGCCCGCAGGCCAAAAATAATAGTCAGTCCAAAACCAAGTGACCGCAGTTCTTCAGTTTTTCACAGATTAATTTCAGAAAAGAGGTTCTATTTGGCTAAATTTCCTTTTCTATATTTCTAGCTACTGAAGAAGCTGCACATACAATAAATATTTAATAGGAAATCCCCTCCAGCTGAATTCAGGCCCCACAGCATCTCATTACCATGTCTTGGAATAGCATCCTCATTGTCACTTGCTTAATTATGCTAAGAAAGAGTTGAATTGTGTGGCTGTTGGGATCAGAAAGTGATTAAATTCACTTGGCAAGACTTTGGCTATCTCATTATGATCCTCATTTAGCACTTCTAATTGAGTCCATTTTTAAATTTTTTTTTAGTTTTCTAGAATCATGATTTGGGAAAATCTTTCCAACAACAGCAAATATTTCCTTAACTTTTTCCTTCTTTAATACAAATTTCTGCCATGAAGAGGGATCATGTAAAGATTAAAAGCAATTTGATGTCCTAGTACATCATTAATCTTTTTGAATCACTGTAACCCTTACAGAATAGGGAACTGAAACTCCCTGGACTAGACACCTAATCTCTGATGGAATTCTCTTGCCTATGCACTAAACACTTGCTGAGTATATTGCCCTCTACAAATGATCATAAATGACAACTTGCTGCCAAGCAATCCCCCTGACCACTACTCTCCAGCAGTTTTTTTGAGAGCTTGTCTCATTTCAGGTAGGAGCATCAGCACTCTGAAGGTGAAGACGAGGATGCTGCTGGAAAGGAGAGGGTTTATGCTTTAAGAGTTCCTACCTTGCTTGCAGGAAATTCACTTCTGTGAAGTAAACCAGCAGAAGAGCTAGGTATCATTTCAATCACAATTAACACGTCAAAAGATGATTCAAGTGATGCACAAGTGCCAGATATCTGTACAGGGGGTTAATTTCATCCCGAGAAGTCAGATGACAAGAGAGTGCTCTATTAAAATCAACACACACAGAGTTTACCAGCATAGATATAGTTCTCATATTAGTATTGGGAAAGCATCTTAACAGCATCATAAGAGAAACTTCATAGCAATGGTTATATAGAGTCAGAAATAGACAGGTTGTTCACAGACTCTGATTTGTATGAAACTTTCAAAAAAAATTTTCCAAATGAAAATATACCTCTGTGGGTAATGCCTATGCTAATTGAGTTCTATCTCAGTGCAGAAACACTGATGAAAGTCTCTTCCTGACAGTGAGATACAAATAACATATCTATAACCTCTGAAATTAACCATCATTAAAGAATAAAAGACTTTGAAGGGCAATAATAAGGACAGGGTATGCTAGGACTTCTCCCAGAAAAAAAGAAAACAAAAGAAATACTTCCTACAAACATCCTTAGCAGTCTTTACAGCCAACAGCCATAGCTGAACAGTGGTTGCTACATCTTCGTTTTGTATAGACGTAGGCAAATGAAGGAAGGTACTTTAAGAAACCCTGGAGCAATTCTGCTGCAAGAATAACTGAAAGAAGTAATAAGAAATAGGAAATCATGAATCATCTCAGCATCCAATAAGGCATGCACATAAAATATCATTTCCATTTTATATATGTAAAAACAGAGATGGGAAAAGGTTATGTGCCATTGCTGAAACTTACACAAAAAGGCCAACATGACCTCAGAAACAGACCTTTAATGAAAACCTTGTCCATGCAGAGCCCTTCTGGAAGACATGTGCTCTGACTCAGCACAGCCCCACTGCTTTTAGTCTGCTCCAATACCTGGCCTGCTAAAATGGCCAACTACCCCCTCCCACATCTCATCCAGAAAAGCACATAAAGCAAGGGTACTGAATTTTCCAAAACCTAGTAATTTCTTTCTTTCTTATCTCTGTAGACTTTTTTTTTTCCCCCAAAAAAAATCTCCCAAGCACGTGTTCCCCTTTTCAAGAAAGAAAGAAATTTTAGGGCTTCCTTCTTTGCAGGTGTGAACTTACCCCAAGAGGGTCAATGTCTGTCCACCATAGCTGAGGATTTGACCCTTTACTTTTAGCACAATGATTGCCACAGAAAAGTTTCTCTCCAAGAGTTTTGTAACAATGTCCTAAAGATATCCTTAGCTACTCCAACGCCCGGATTTTGGTGACCGGTAGTCTTACTTAATTTTGAGAACTACAAAATATTTGCATGCATAAACATCATCTCTTCTACCAGTTCTTTAAAGCCTATTCAGAGAAACAAAGGAAAAAAAGAAATGGCAGAGAAAAACTTTAAGCCTCAAGGCCACCATCAGCCCAAGGATTTGTGGTTCTCCTGAGTGCATTTTTTTTAGTGTCTCTGTTCAAGCTGGTACAGGAGATTGACTTTTAAGGTTGATGGTATTGATCTAATTCACAGCCCTATACTCATTTATCATGATTCTTTAATCAATAGTGTAGCTACTTAAGATACTAGGAGTTCGGGTCCTTATTTATCTAGATGACATTTTGATAGCACCTATCTCCTCAGGGGCTCTTGTCTTTTAGGTCAGCGCTTCATTTCACCTCATCTTTCCCCAAGGTGTGTAAGCAGTGGGAAGACATTAATGTCACTCGCCCCAGTGCATGTCTGGATGTGGCAACACCACATTTTGGACTCCTCGGCAGGTTTTATCATGATAAAGGCACACAGGTCAGATGCTGAGCTGGTGAAAGCTGACATCTTTTCAGCAGATCCATACTGATTTTCACCAGCTTGAGCTCTCTCCTTCACAATCCATGTAGGGCCCCTTTACTTCTAACACAAAAAGAGCTGATGAAGCTTAACCAAAATATGATTCCAAGTACAACAGGCCTCATTGTTTCATCTCTTCAGCTTTTCCTCCCTTAGCATCATGAGTAAGCATCAGGAGAGGATTTCCTGTCAACCTCTTCAGTAAGAGCTTCAGTTCTCCAGGATGGACCAGCTTGTCTGGAGCACTTAGTTGTCCCTGCTTTCCAATAGATCCTCTCCACCCCTGAAGTTCTATCAAAATACATGCTGGCAATGAGATTACCACAAAACCACGCTCATGTATATGAGCACAAGCTCCTGGTTCAGTTATTCATTTTAAAGATCATTCCAACATTGATGTTTTTTGTTAGGATGTAGGATTTTTGCTTTCATTCCAGGAGGCAAATGTTAGTTGATATTTGGCTTTCATTGCAAAAGCAATGCACCTACACTGCAAAAGACTGTTGAACACTTCAGTAACAGCAAGCTAAGAATGAACAGAAACCTGCTGGTCCTTCATGCTGAAAAACAAACCATCTCAAGCTTTGAGGCATCAAAGACTTGCATGCTGCAGCTCCAGTCCTGCTGTACAGCACTGCATCCTCAGCTGGTGTGAAGTCAGGGAAGCTACTTCAGTTTCACAGCTGAACATCTAGTCCCTTGCAAACGGGTTTTGCATTCCAGTAGCTGAATTTCTTTCAGCTACTGTATTATACAAGATAAAGAACACAAGGGATAGAAGCTTGAGCCTTGAAAGTGAATGTGGCTGCATCATGAATCTCCTCAAAATTTGCCTGTTTCAAAATTGAATTCAAGTGTTCAATGTTTTGCATGTCTCGGAGTAACTTAAATAGCCTGCAGTTTTTCCCACAGCTAAGCCCAGCCTTACCAACTACTACCTAAGCAATTCTCTCTGACTGATTTCATGCAGACCAATGTCAACACTTCCTGATCTCAAATCTTTTCCAACACCAGTTGGGAACAGAACAGCTTCCACCCAAAAAATGCGATCCACAAAGTTCCAAGGTATGGAAAAAATGCTGTAAGTTGCAAGGGGAGGTTTCTGGAGAGAAGGCAAGAGTCCAGAGACAATGTGTTTTCATGGGTCTATGAAAAGTCCCTTTAATAGCCTTTTACCATGGTTTATAAGAAACCATTGTTCTACAAAAGAACCCCCAAAATTCCTAAAGCTTACTTTGATTGGATAAGTGTTAAATAATTATAATTTACAAATGTAAATGCATACACAGGGATAAACACGATGTCGGTGGTGCTGCTGTCATACTGAGCACTATTTTGTTTTGGAGGTAATTCTACCTGTTGCAGTTAGATTCCTTAGGAAGCACGGTGTTATTGCAATCGGGGGCTACGGGATCCCCCCTTTCTCCAGCTACAGACATGTCTTCTCATTAGAGTATGGTGACTCTGCAGTGTTAATATCTGCATGGCTGCTACTGAGTTTTCAGTATGTCACCGTATTGGCTGCATGCCACCACAAGGCTTACTCAGTAAAAAGTTTCCACATTGTACCCCTGTCACTATTAAGCCTTCCTATCCCATAAACTTGCTTGTTCAACCTCACTGTTAATTATAATCTCTTCTCACAGCACTAGAAGACTGGGGATTATCTCCACCGACGTCTGCAAAGTTACAGCAGCACAGTATGGTCATGCTGCATCTAGTCCTCATATAACTACGAACTTCAAGTCATTTGCATCTGAAAAATAAATCTCTTCTACTACTTTAGAAAGAAAAGCAAATATAATCAATTCCCACTGACAGATTTTCCTTAAACCTACCGTAACAGTGTGGATGAAATCTACTCCTGTACACAAGGTCTTCACATTCACTTCCACCTTTAAAATAGGTTTATCTAGGAGAGAAGTGGTGCTTGAACCTTCTGCTGAGCTTCTGTACAGAGGGGTGAATTTCACCAGACTATTTACCCAAAGTCATTGCTTCCCAAATCAGTATAACAACTACAGCTGCTCCCTGACGTGCCATCTTTAAGAAGGTCTGCCGCAGCTTGTATCTCAAAGGCAGAATAAGTAATGTGGGGTGACAGATGCTTTCATAGCTGTTTTTGCATTGTAGATCTTACACAGCACATACATAAATATATCTACTACACATGCAAGAAAGACTTTATTTACACATTTCCTTCTTGTCATATTTAATTCATACACGCACACACTCAGTCTGCTATGTTCCAACTTGGCCAAATCCTTGTTCACCAAACTATCTTCCCTCAGCACTGCAACATCCTAAGGGCACACAACTGAGAGAAGAGGGAAAGCCTATTAAGTGATGAGGATGCAGTGTTTATAAAAATTAAAATGTGTGCCGGGTGTTTGGGAAAGAATGAAAAAATTCAAGAGCTGCATTGAAGTATGCTGAATAATTTTAAAATATTAAATCAAGGCCTTAATTACTATGTCTCTAATCTCATACAGTCACACTTCACTTTGAGGCAATTTGTGATTAAATAATAATACTTTAAGGCAAATAACAACACTTGGCACTTTTATAGTGCCTTTTGCCTAATTAGTTTGGGATTAGTTCCTTCGCATTGGGTATGGGGCTTTGAAGATATAAAGTGCTAAGTATCATTATGACCTGAGGATCTCAAAGCATTTTACCCATATGCATTAATTAAGCCTCAGAGCGCTCCTATGAGGTAGGTAAGTATTTTTGTATCTCTCTGTGTTTGGCAGGCCCAAATGGAGAGAGGATTGCCCAGCATTTTCAAACTTGCAGACACATTCTGCAAGCACTTGTGTGCACAAGCCGCCTTCCTGGACTGGGCATTCCCATCGCCCCCAACCAGAAGAGTATCCATATGAGCATCTTAACATTTAACTGTAAGGCTCTTGTATCAGAAAGCTCTGCCGTGATGGCTGGGCATGCCCAGAACTGCTGGGAAATCAGATCATTACTTAGGAAAAAGCTGAGTTCATTCCCACCTGCAGGAATCCCAGTGAGAAATCTACCCTCATTTTCTTGGTCAAAGTGTTACAGAGATGAGGAGTGACACTGAAATATTCCAACAACTCAAACCCAAGGATTAATGTGGCGGAGTCAGGTACAAAGTCATGGCCCCCATTTCAGGTTATACAGCCCTCAGGCCTCCTCCAGAAACACAAGTTTCTTTTTTGGTTTGTTTCTTCCAAACAGAGGAACCTGGAGGCAACCTATGGATCACGGGCCGTTACCAAAGCAAAGAAAGAAAAGTTCTTCCTTTTTAGTTCATCCATTATGAAAACATAAATCAGCAATAAGAAGCTACAGAATCTTCATTCTATTTATAATTAATATTGTACCTGAAGCAGTCACCTGCAGAAGAAAGAGGTATGAAAGGATTTCAACTTACTTTGATAATTAAGGGTATTTAGTGTCCTTTAAACATAAAGTTTAAAAAAGAGGAAATCCACAATCTGCCTGAATGTTCTTAGTTCAACAAAGTCTTTGAGTTGACAGCTAATAATTAATTAACAATGAATGGTGTCTTTCAGCCTGTCACTGTGATTGACACTATCATCTTCTGAAAAGTGAAAGATTTGTTAATGTGGCAGACTACAGTCTGGGAAACATTAAAGCTTCACAATTCCCCCTGCTTTCAGCTAAATGCTTGACATGACAGGTTAGCTAGCTTGCAAAGAGGAGGAGGTGAAGAGAACAGCAGCAACCTCTGCCGGTGGAAGCACGGCTTCCCCTCCGAGCAGTGATTTCGCTACACACAGACTGGAGAAATTAGGGATAAAAAAGGCGTGACTGGCTCTGAAAATCCAAATTGCTGAAGGCTGGGAAGCATTAAATTGCACACCTGCACTGTGCTGATAGCCCATCCTGGTCCCGCTCAGCAGCAAGGCAGGGGCTGGGATGGGCCCTGGGCAGACCCTGCTGGAAGAAGGGCTGCTGGGATCCCCCCTCCCTCTGCCAGAATGACTCCACGCAGCTCCTGGTTTATCCTGGCATATTCACCAAATAAATATGAAACAGCTGTCTAAGTCAGTAATTAGGAGCTCCTTTTCAATTATACATATTTGTTGATTTTTTTAAATCCTATTTTTACAAACACTGCCAAAAACTATGAAATGTGTTCTAACTTAAAATAACTGACCTAATTAAACTAATTAAGCAGCAGAGAGATACTTCATCCTAACAAACAGGGAGTCCTGCCATCTTGCCCGCTCACTATTGCTACTGTCTACCATGGATCCAACTTCTCATCAACCTTCCTCTCCAACTGCCTCTTGGCTCTCCTTCACTCTCAATGACGGCAACTTCTATGCTTGTGAGCCACCTGCACTCATGGCTGCCCATCTCCTTGGTCTCACATCTACAGGTCTGGCTTGACTCTTCTGCTGTAGAGCCTTTGTTCTACAACTGTCATTACTAGCACTATCCGCTTTCTGCACCTCATTCCTACTTCATATCTGGCAGCTTTTGCACAACTCAAGTGCATCAGGTGTCTAGTACACAGGAAAAACTTTTGTTTGCTTTCAGCCCCCTCCTCACTGCCTTCCTTTCTCTCTTCCATTAATAAGGTGTCTCTTGCCTTTTCATATGTGACAAGGTCTGATTTTCCAAGCTTCCATCCCAGATCACCTCCATTTACACCACTTCAGCTCAGCTCATTGAGGAAAGCAGCTCCAGTAGAATTGTGGAGACCAGAATGATTTCATCCACCAGTTTCGCTGGCATCCTCCTAGCAAAGTTTGCCTTTGATAAAAATAAATCCACCTGCACAGTTAATTTTGCCTCCTATTCTTTATCCATAAAGCTTTTGCCAACTTGCTACCAAGAAAAAAAGGAAACTACTTTCAGACATTTGCACATCTTAGTCTTCCTTCTGCCTTTTTCCTCCTCCTTTCCCATCAGACATAGAAATTACTTTGCTTCTGCCAACTCCTTTAATTCTCCAGGAATTCTTCTCATCCTCATGTCATTTCCTATTTTCCTCTGTGTCTCTGTACACCCGGCATTACCATATTCAGTGTCTCCCCGCTCAGAAAGTCCCCACACTGACTCTGCTTGCTTCTCCACCTGTTCATCCATCCCTACTTCAATCTTCACATCCCCATTTTGCTAATTCTGTCTGCATAATGGTATTTGTTGGGGTTTTTTTTTCCCTGTTTTTTCACATAGGAACCAGTTAATCCTACAGTCACATCAACATTCTTCTCTCTGGCCTTCCTAATGCAATCTTTCCCCAGTACCATTCCTGCCCAAACCATGTTGCAAATACCTTTTTTTAGCTCATGTGTTGCTGGTTTTCCCTTCCTCCTTGGGCTCTCCCTTCTCCATTATTTATGGATTGCTTGCCTTGAGTTTTGAGGCTGTTCATGATTTACTGACACATCCCACTTCCTCTCATCTGCTCCCAAGATGTCAGTTCTTGCCTCCAATCAGCCCTTGGCACCAAACCTCTCCATTTGCTACTTTTAAAATTAGGACTTTCTTCTTTTCTTTTCTTCTTCCCATGTTATCCTCTCACACAGGAAACAACCTAAAAATTAATTCATTGTGTTTTTTAAAAATTCTCCTTTCCATTAATGTCTACAAAGAAACTGACAACAACATATCATTTTTTGCTCAGATGTCTTTACCTAAAATACTGTTTCCTTATACTAATTACTCTGCTGCCTACCAGGAATGGTCAAAATCCCTAAGTGGATCTTCTAGTTGCTATAGAAATATAAATACTAAATAATAAAAAGAACTTGGAACCAGAGTAGGCAAAGTACACACAATTTATATCATTTGCTCCTTGCAGAGAAAACTCCAGAGAGCACCTGCAAATAAACCAACAGCCCCACATCCCTAGCAGGCTTACATGCCAATATTGATGATGGAGGATACTCTACCGCTACATACTAGTTTACCAGCCTCCTTCAGGCATTGTTTTCTTTCTTATTTCAAAGAAAGAAGTGCAGGGAATAGAAGAGGGAGACCACTACAAGACATCCCCCCTAATATACAGTCTCTCTGAAGATGAAACTTGGGGAGCCCTGTATTAAGTATGCTAAAAACACTGCGAGCTAACAGATGCACAAGAGTACAACAACTTGACTTCTGTGGGACTCCTGCAAGCACAGTCTGCTTAGTAAAGGCCTTAATTAACAACTTTGCAAAGGACAATGAGATTATAACAATTATTCACTGCAGGCAGCCTGTTTTTTCCTCCTCCAGTCTCCAGCATTTGCTTTAGCCTGCATTCCAGATAAATATTTTATTCTGTGCAGGCAGAAGGTTCATTATGTAAGTGACAAAGAGAAAACATCAATTGCCATATACACAGATCCTAATGCACCTGGTTAATGTAGTTATAATATGTCACTGCAAAACATCTTGTCAGCATTTTGTAATTAAAAAAGAAAAGCTACTGCAATAACAAAGGCAATGCATTTAACAGAGACAAATATCACATGTAAGATGATCTTTCAAAGCAGAAATAGACATTACCAAAGTAAAGCCTTGATAATCTTGCCCTACATACTTCAGTACCCTTGAATGCTCTTTGGCCCAATAAAGTACCCTTTTCCTCTCTACAATAGCACTATTCAGATAAGTAACACTGACCAATCTACAGGGCTGCAACATTTTTCAAAGGACAAAAAGCGTTTCTTTCCCATTGAGTCAGCAGGATATTTATTTCCTTGTAACAAAGAGTTTTCTGAACTGTTGAGAGATTTGTCAAAACGGAATCACAAGTGATACATGAAACAACCAGAGGGGAGAACTTATTATTAGGCATTAAAAGAGAAAGCTGCAAGTTTACAAATAAGAACAGGACTGCGTACTTGACTTTGTAAATTCTCAGTTAATGAGAAATCAAACATGAAAGGCAAACATTTAATCTAGAGTCATTTAGATCACAGCCATTCACAATCCTGCTGTCTTACACTTCATAATACACAGTAAAGGGCAAGTAGCAGGGCATAAATATGTGCCTGCTCAGTGCTCCAGAATATGCTGCAGTTATTTAAATACAAGGATCAAACCACTAGAAGGAACTTTGTATCAAGAAAATGCCGGCTCCCTCCATTCCAATCTGACCCATAATAAAAGGCAGGCCACTGAACTGGCCTTAGCAGTTCCTGGGGCATGACAGCATCTTTCCTTTTCCAAGGACATGCCCTACTCACAAAGCTGGAAAGTCTCATTGCCTTCCTCTGGCACGATGGTTAATTGCAAATGCCCAGAAAGCCACAGCACACTCAATGGACTAGTGTTTAAGACTTAAGAAAGAAAGAAGGAAAGGTGGTTTTACATTCCCACAGGCCAACCACCATATCAAATCTGGATGTCCTACACTGCAGATTTCAGCCATGAAAAGGGAAAGGAGAGAGTAACTTCTGCTTCCTCCATCAGCCTGACTATCAACTACCGTATTTTAGCAAGGGACAGCATGATACAGCAAAGACTTCTTAGCTGTATAAACTGGTCTGACACTGATGCCTTCTTGCTGCCACAGCTCCAGAGAAACAGGATTAAGATTTGCTCATTCTTGAGCTTCTCCCACTAGCTAAACTAAGCACCTCCCCTCCCAGCCAGCCCTCTATCCAGAGTCCACTGGGAGGCATTAACATAATGACATCCTGCACATCCTAAAGCCCTCCGGTGTCTGGTCTCGGCAGTGGATTGCACCCCAGGAGCCAGGCATTTTAGCATTCAGTGCTTGCTCTCCATTGATGATCCTGACGTTTCTTACATACAGCATGCGAATGGAAAAGACCTCCTGGGTCACCAAGCTTACAAAATCATAGTACTGGAAGACACCTGAGAAGGCCGCTTAGTTCATCCTTCTATCCATGGTGAGATCAACTGTAAATAAGGTATTTGCTCTTAAAGATCTCCAGTGATGCAGACATCACAACTTCCCTGACACTCTCTCTCCAGCTTTCACTGTCTTTTCCATCAGTAAAGGGTCTTTTTCTTAATATTTAGCTTGAACTTTTTGCTTCAATTTAAGGCCATTACTTCTTGCCCTGTCTCCATGGACAAAAAATATTTTTAAAAGCAAGTTTAAGAACAATAGTGCACTTATGTAGAGAAAATAGTCTGCATGAGCAAAAAATCATACACCTACCTTCTTCCAAATTTGACCTATTAATCTATAACACTAACAGAGCAGTTTTAGTTCTAAACAACTCTTTCCTGTCTTCAAAACAAGCACTATGTGGCATGAGAACATGCTAAGGATCCGAGTGTTTTGTGAAAGATTTTTGCAGAGGTTTTTCCAGAGAGGAGAAATACAAAAGAGATTCAAAATTTCTTGTCATCTTTGCTATTCACCTAATGATGTTAAAGAAATCCAAATGCCTAAAGATGGTAAAGGGGCATGCATAGCTTAGAGATGGAGAGGAAGATTAACAGTAACAGAACTGTTACAGTGCTTGATTTGAACAGTTTCTTTTATTCAACATTAAAAAGGGACTCATCCCACCATTTCAGAATTTCAGCATCTGTGATTGAACCATGTCCTGGATTATCATGCGCTAACACAATTACCCTGCAGACAGTCAAATATAAGCTTTTCTCTCCTTTCCTGTTCATCTCTCATGTACATCCATGAGCACACATAGTGTTCCTCTCTAATTTGGTAACCTCCAGCACAAGCATCCATTACTGCAAGCAAGGTTGATGCTGAAGGATAAAAGAAAGAGAGAAAAAACAGTACTGGAACTCAAGGAGAATTGGTCTATGCTGTGAACACATATTGAATAACAGGAGGAATATATTAGTATTTATTGCAATCTGTCCATGGCTCAAACAGCTGAATGGTCCCTGTTATATGTATATATGTTCAGTGTTTTACAACTTTAGGAAGAGCATTGGTAAGAATACATAGACTATTTCAACCCATCAATGATTCATCTAATAAAGTATTAGGATGTGGCAGCTGGAAACATTTCCCTGCTAGGGACTCCCCCTGTCCTAGGTGCTTTACTTGCTCCAATAACGTTTCCTACAAGGAACACTTGGGGGTGTTTTTTTGTTTGTTTGTTTTTAATCTAACATGTCTCCATAGCAGCAGAAATTTAATCTTTAATTGATGAATGCAAAAGCTTAGACAAACCACAAATGCACTATTCAGCATGTCAAGCTTACAAAGGAAGTTCTGGTTCTATCAGGTTTCCACACCACATACAGCTGCAACATTGGCTTATATTACTAATCACTTGCAGTATTTGTGTCTTGGGCTGTAACAGATGGTGTTTGTGAGGCATGCAAAAGCTTCAGATAGCCAAATGGTACAGCAGTTGAGATAAGGAAAAAAATCCTCAAAACAAAATACCCATCCCTACTGCGGAGGCTGGAATGTGAGCAGTGTTTAAATTATTCCTAGTCTCTGCAAGCACAGTGGATTTACAGACTCTTAACCCTAAATAGGACTAGATTCAATCTTTCATATTTCATTACCCCAGTAAATCCGCACAACGCCAGCTAATAGACGTGAAACATGGCAACACAAGACAAACCACAACACAGGAAAGTTATGTTCCTGTTCCTTTGAAAGGTCTGGGCTCCAGATTACACCAGTACAACTCAGGGGTAGCTCACAGATGTTTTAGTAACATCTCAGTTCTGATAGCAAAGAGTCATACCCCATATGCTAGGGCACTTGAAAATTCAACATGATGCACCATTCACTCAATCTGGTCATCTGTAGAGGGTGTAGTAACCTGCTTTATAGTCGCCCAATAAGCTGTAATTCTCAGTGCGGAGCTGTTGGCAGGTAATTTTTAGGGCACTTCTGTGAGCGCCCACCTCTGGAGAATCATTTTCAGCCAGGAGCTTTCTTTGCCTACATGCTGACCTGGCTTAATAGACATGGAATAGATGAAGGACACAAAGCACATCTTCATACCAGCACTAAATTTACGGACATCTCAAGAGATCTCTCAGCAGTTTCACATGTTTAACAAAGAAAGAAAGATGCTAGAGCCCAGGGCAGCCACCAGTCAAGACTAGGTAGTCTTGTTTTGAGATGAAAGAATAGAGACAACAGAACTAATTTCTGTCAGCTCTTTGCTGGATTCAAGTCAATAGTAAGTCTTTCTAATAGCATTCTCAATTAATGCAGTAATAAAATTATGACTGCCTATTGCTTTTGTTTAAGTAACCATTATTCAGCAACACAGCATGGGTATTACATAGGGAAAAAAAGCATACTTCAGGACTGAAAATTGTAGCTGATATTGTGCTTTTTTTGGACAACAGAATAGCCCTTCCCCAATTTCTATCATTCATTCTTTATCCTCCTTTTACATTAAAAAAAACATAGGAAAAGACAAAGATTAGTTTTTCTTCATTCAATAAAAGAGAATGCCTCTAAAAATAATTTGGAAGAAAGTCCTTTTTTTATAAATAAAATTTTTAGAAGATACTCTGACCACTGCTAGATACTATTATGCATAGCTGACCTGCATTATATTGAACACAGCTGGGCTCACTTATTTCTCTATTTCTAGGGGTTGTTAGCAGTGAAAAACCAACCTGCATTGCTTTTAAAACTCTTCCAACATAAAGGCTTCAGATTCTCTCACTACTGGCTAGTGGGCTTAACTTTATGGTGATATTCATGCTGTCTTTGCTTTTAAAGCTGCCTAGTTTTGTTTAAATGATGATGATATTTAAGCACAATGCCAGTCTGAACAGCCCTTACTACAGGTTTACATGACCTTGACATGCAGCAGCACTGATATTTATTACCAGGGATACCCGGATGATATTTTTGATGTCTCGCTATCAGATTTGGAAACACTGAATAGAAAAATATTTTACTATTACTCTTCATTGAAGCAGGACTGGTTTTGTAGAGAGATACCCAAGAACATCACCACAGAATCTTGTTACTGCAGAACACAAAGCACAGAGAATTAATACAGCATTAAAACACAGAAAAACGTGCTTGACTGGGCCATTTCAGATAACGCACAGGCGGAAGTGGAACACACCATTCAGCGAGGATTTATATGAGCACCCAACAAAACACACCTGATCACATCTTTCTGTGGTAGCAAAACTACAGTCACCTGCCCAGATAGTCACCACTTGCTTTTCTTCCTCAGGTGTCAGGCTTACAAAGAAATCAGTAATCTGATGCTTCTCTGAGTGCCTTCAAAGGGCCTGGTCCTGAAAGAAGCAAGTGTTTTTTCAGGTCTTCTCTCAGAGAGACCAGAAGAAAGTTGAGATAAACCTCAGCACCGCACACAACAGGCACATGATGTAGCTCTGTTTGCTTCTGCTGTACCATAAAATTATGAGGAAGTCAATGCAAGTGGAAAAAAAATGGCTCAGCATATATAACCCACAGAGAGGCTCTCAAGAAACCCAGTATCTACTCCTAGTTGTACCAGAGACCTCATGGATAAACCCACAAGAGTCACCTCTTCTCTTCCTCAGGTTTTCAGTTTAGCTTGCTGTACAATGTTTTTTGTTTTGTTTTTTTAAACCATCACCAGTATCGTGGCACCTTACAAGGATTTAGTTGCTTCCTCTCATCGTACAATACGATGTATTCTGCTGTGGGCAGAAAAAACAGAGGCACGCTCTGTCAGATACACAGAGAGACAGTGTTAATGCTAACTACTCCTCCAGTCCTCTGCAGTGAGCTTCGTTGCATGCATTTAATTGGGAAGGAGCTAGAGATGAGAATTGCCAATCTTTGTTGTTTCACAACAATCAGAATACTTCAGTGGTTGATCAGGCAACGCTTCTGTCAGTCATGTCCTCTACTGCTACCATTAATGACCAAGTGAGCCTATCAAATTTGGGTTGAAAATCTCTCTACTTGCAGAGCTGAATGTGGAACTAACCTTCTGCCACAGGAATTGAACTTGAGGTTGTTGGCACTAAAAGCAGAAGGTCTGAACTGAAGACCTTTCTACATGGCAGCCATCTTGCAGTAGACATTTCAGGTATGCCAGCCACTAGAGATGTAAAATCACACGCTACAGTAATACAAGCTACATTTTTAGTCTTATTAGGCAAAATCCTGGGTCACTTCGATTTCTATTAATGGTTAAAGAAGGAAACAGTTTCTCAAAGAGGCAATCAGTCTTGCTAAAGTACACGAGCATAAACTGAATCACAGCTTCTGAAACTCACTTTACATTTTATGTAAAAATAGAAAAAGTAATATATGCAATAGAGCCATTAAAATGCATGTGCATTTGTGTGCAAGTTCTCTTTCTTCTCTTCCTTTCCTTCCCAGCTTGATAACTATATTGTTGATAGGAATAAAATATCAGCCTTTACTTGTACACATACCCAAGATCTTGTAAGTCATTACAACGTGTTTTTGAGATTTGCCACTTCACTGCTCTATAAAAAGCTTCCTGAAAAAGTATTAACAGATGGCCTCTTACTCTCTGAGACTGTTCGCAATACACCAGATGGCAACCTGAAAGAGAAAATCCAACTTACATTTTCAAAACTGAAAGAAATGTGACAATATCCTCACAATAAATATACAGCATGAAGGTAGCAATAAATGATCCATTTGAAGCAAACTGGCTTTATTTAAGCAGTGAATCCAGCTCTTATTTTATAACATATTGCAGAATGCTTCATATCCAATGCTGGAATTAATTTCTGATGCAAGCAGAAAGTTTGCTTTAAATGAGCAACAGATTTATGAGAGGCAAGGTTATTTGAAAGAGTGGAAAAAACGGGCCAATAGCCTTGGGGGTTAAGGCTTTGTATACTGGGTCCCTGGTATCTGGGTTTGTGTCTGAGGACTCATCAGTATGTTGCAGCGTTTTTGCTATTAATGTTAGAAGTATTAAACCCAACTTACCAGTCAGAGTCTTGTTAGAGGACGGTAATAGCTGTTCCAGATACTTACTGCTTTCAAGCTTTCCGATTCACCTGCTAGATAGTAGCTTAGCATAGCAGCTTAGCTCAGCTCACAACAACTGGAGAGCTCTGCTAAATACAATCAACCATCCTCAGCATAACTAGCTGTTCTTTGGGGCTGGGACTATCACTTAGATGAATCAGGACGCCCTTCAGATACAGTGAGTAATCCCTACCCCACAACAAGTCCCACTAAAACACTAAATCACTGATGGGGTTAGAGATGTCTTCCAGCACACATCAGGAAACCTAGAAAGAGATCTTCGTACGTGTACAGTGTCAGCATGATGGGGCTTCTTTTTGGATAAAGCTTTGAGGTGTCGCTGGAATTTCAGTAACATTCATCGAAGTTGTGATCCTGTTCCTAATGGCAAAGCCCCAAAGGATTCTGAAGATATTAAAATAATTCTTAAGGGGAGGACAGGTACCATTCCAACTATCTCACACCATGGATCAGTGTAATTGTTCCTAGCAAGTTCACCTTTTGCATGCAGGACACACCTGGAAAGCCTACTGATTTCTCTCTCCAAAGAGGTACCTAGAGACTGGCAGTGGAAACACAAATGCCTACACCTGCCTTCATGGAAATACGGAGTTATCTGTTGTGCCATCAGGTTTTAAGCACAATTCCCTATTGAAGTCAATATGCTATAAACACAAAATTGCCTGTAGGACAAATTATGAAATTACAAACTAGACAGCTGTCCTACCATTGCCCATAAAAGGAAACCATTTCTATAAAACTACTATTTATTATTAATAATATAAAATATTTATAATGATACCAGATGTATGAAAATTGTCACAGAGAGAGTTTCCTTCTTTGCTTTCTCATTGGCAATAAGCCCATTTTCACAAGCTATAAACAATGACAAAAATAACTCCATGGAGATAAGACAATAATAGGAATAAAGCTGGGCTTTCTGTGCAAGTGTACCCCCATGTAGCTAAAAGATCTTTTTTGTTAGTTCAAGACAGTAGACTGTATCAGCAGATTGGAGAATTTCAGGGAAGAGGACAAGAAATCTGCTAAGTTCCAACCCTTTAAAGTCAACTGCAATATGTCTACAGATTTCACCTGGAGCTGGAACAACCCATTCACCCTAAACCAAATATTGTTTCAGTTGCCTGAAACAATTGTACATATTGTACAACTATCATTTTCTGATTAGACTATAGATCCCTAATAGTAAAAGCCACACTGTACAAAAATAAATCTTCAGAAGAACACAGGATAAACCAACATCCCAATGTGAATATTATTGATGATTTTTCAGTCGTTATCCAAGCCACCAGTACGATGCTTAAGTAGCAGTGTTTAAATGGTCTTTTGTATCTAAAAAAAAATTCAGTGTTTTAGGATCTTGAGATTGCCCAATTTGGAAAATTATAGTATCAGATCCCCCTAGTTTTATTACTTGTTAAACTGCTGTTCGTGTTATGAGCTCACCTCATCCAGTTCCCACCTCGTGCTCATCACCTTCTGGAGTCAGACCAGACTACCACCTTCACCCCTTGCAACAACATACTAATGCTCATCCCCTAATTGCACTACTGCCTCCAGACAACTACCACACTCCCTGCAAAGCCACTTGAAAAGTTCAGATACATCGCTAGCGAAAGGGAATGGTAATTGCGTTGCTTTCAGCTGTCTTCCTCACGTAGGTGCCAAGTTCTGCAACGCAGGAGCTGTGTCTTAGGTCAAAACTCCTTCCTGCTCTGGCACTCCTCTAACTTCTTGGTGAACTAAGTCAACAGGAGGAGAGGGGGGAAAAAAAAAAAAAAAATGGAAAAAGTGGGTTTTGTTGTGTTATCAAACTGAACCAGCTCCCAGGGAATCAGACATGCACCAACAGAAGGGTGAGGGCAGAGCCAGCCAGCTGTGAACAGCAGCAGGGAGGTGGGACCATCCCTGCTCTTGGCAGTCAGCTCAGCCACAGCACAAAACCTCCCCTGCGATGGTTCACATGGTGTCTAGCACAACCGGGCCCTTATCCAGTTAGAGTCTCTAGACCCAACTGAGAATGGGAGATTTGAAACACTGAACATTTTCTAGTAAAAAAAAACAACCACATGGCAGCACTTAAACTAGAAGTCTACCTTTGCCATTTGAATGAAACAATGTAAATCTGCTAATCCCAGTGGCTTTCATACAGTCACACCAGCAGAGAACTTGATTTACTTTATGAAAGAGGTTAAAAAAAAACCCCAGTTCTCATTACATTTAATTTCCCCTTTTCATTCAATGATCAAATGCATGAAAATCCTCATTTCTACCCCACAAGCTTGGGTTTCCATTTTAAAACTGATTGAATGACAGGGGATAACAGATGATGACGGCCTGTCACCATTCACTTCTGGAGCTGGCAGGCTGGAGTGGAGCGCTTTGCCAAAATACAAGCTCAAGAAACAGAGATGCCAGACCCTAAGAGATGACTGCACTGGGCTTTTAAAAGCAGTTACACTGTTCAGCCTTCAATCAGTGGCTGCTGCCTGTGAAGATCTTTTTGCCTTGCTGGTGCTAAAGAGGGAGGTGCTGGTATCACACCAAATGGGCCAGGGTTATTAATCACAAGGTAATAATCACGAAAGTGCAAGTTGGCCACAAGAATTAAGCTACTGTACAGCCTGAAGACTGCCTGGAGAAGAGGACTGAAGAAAAGGACACCACTTTTCAGCCTGATCAGACAGTTCCAAACTTAACTATTGGTAATAATATCCTTAGAAATCTAAATACCAACCCTCAAACTCATCTCCATGCCCGTAACATTTCCAAGGCATAATCATTTCTTAAAACCAGCCGCTTTTAGACTAATGCATTTTGCTGCTCCAACACAAGAGGTCTCCTGTGTTTGCAGCTCACAACAGAAGCCCCACTGACCTGGTTTTATAACTTCACGTTTTCAGTTTTATATCTTTTAAGTTTTCAGAAACTGAGAGTTTCTTAATGCAAACATGACTTTGTATTCCCCCTATACAACAGGTTCCCTATGAACTTGTATGTACAGATACTAATCAACCTGCACTGAGAAAACATGTCTCAAAGACTTTATACTTTTTTATGCTTCTCCTGAATTTAAAGAGAGGGAAAAAAGAAAAGAAAAACCCACAAAGCCAAAGTGCAGAATTCAGCTGAAATTAAGTCTTTCACTCAGTTTTGGGCCAAGCTCATGAGAAACCTGTGTGAGATAGCATAACCACCTTCACTCTTATTTCAGTAAGAGATTTTTGGAGTGCAATGGGCTTGGTGAAGTCTTGGGGGTCTGGACTGGTGGCAGGCCTGTCACTCTTGGTTACCATTACATTGAAAAAGGCTTGCATCTCTCATCTTGATATTATTCATTAGAATTACACCAATTATTGTTCATATTTTACATTTTAGAAACACTAGGTCTGGTTCCACTCTTCCTAACTCTGGCATAAATCACAACGTAGCTTGCAAGTGTAAAACTGGTGTGAGGGAAGGAAACAGGATTTGTGTACGAAAACTATCAAAATGCCTGGGTCTAGGTTTCTTTATGCAGGGGAAAAAAAAAATCAACTTAGCTGAGACAAGAATGCTGGGAAACAGCTATTTCTCCTTCATAAAGAGTTAGAGCACAGCTCTTAGGAGTGTAGCATTCAAATAAGAATCAGCATTTTAGCTGGAGACAAATGCACTAATCACAGTCATGAACACAGCTGAACTAAATGTCTCAGCAAAACCACTCAGTAATGGCATTAGTCATGATAAAGGAAATGAGTATTTTCAGGATAGAACACACTCAAAGAATACAAACAGAATCCTTTGTGCTTGCTTCTATGGAGGAATGATTCAGAGTACGTATTTGAACAACTTGCTACTAAAATAGCAGCACAGTTCAAGACAGCCTTTAAAGAAATGTGTCTGGAAGAGAAAGAGTGGCTCCATAGATTGTTTTTTAATTGTCCAGATGACCAATTCTTCTATCACTGAGCAGGAACAGTTTAGCAGGAAAAAAGAGAATGGAATGACTACAGGAACAATAAGGGTTATTTTAAAAGTAAATTGAAACAAACAAAAAAAAAAATCTCTATTTTACCTTTAAGCATTCCTAAACATACCCTTTATTAAAAAGTGACTGATCTGTTCTATACTCTATGAAGCTGTAAGGAAATGACAAATAGGACTTCGAGCCTATTTGTAAAATAATCTACTTTTAACCACCTCTGCTTCACACCGACTCATCTTTTCTTCCAAGCTAGCACTGTGTGAAGAAAATGCCAACGCAACTGAAGAGATTAAAAAAAGATTTAGCCATAAAAATTCCTAGGAATCTGATTTTTTATAAACTACATATCAGATGGAAATGTGCAACTTACTATTTAAGAAAAATTCTATTAAAAGGGTGATAATTTTCCTTATTGATTAAAATTTGGAACACTACTTCCAACATGCTTCTAATACAAAAAAACAGACAATAATAGAAGCATTCCACTACTTTGGTCACATATCTGAGTGACTTATAGCTGATGATATTAACCATATCACAATTCTTCATTTCAAATGCAAAATAAAATGCCAAGCGGTAGCTAAAATCCCACAGCTTATGATGTTCTGTCTCCGGTTCTTTGATGTGTTACTGACCTCTAGTCGAGGAGCTCGGGAATTACAGGGCAGAGCCGCTCCCACGTATGCAGATGACATCTGAAGAACAGTTCCAAAATCCTACCAAAGAAGTGAAAAGCTGGAGGATTTTTGCCTCCTTTCAGCTGTGGTCACGAAGAAGAGGCAATGCCAAGGGTAGACAAGCACTATCTGTAAAGCAGATGGAAGGTTTACATGGGGTTTGCGCGTGAGATTTGAGCCAGGAATATCATGTGTTTGCAGTTCCTAGTTTTCAGTTTTAATGTCTTGTGACTCATTTAAACCTCTCAAGGACAGCGAAACGTTACTGAACTGCAATCAAGGATAGGAGAAACTTTGAGAAATCCAGACCTGGCTACTATTTCAAACTAATAAATGTGAGAGAAGGAAGGGAGAGATGCAAGAGAGATGTGGGAGCCTTATGAAGCCTAACAAGCATAGAAATTCCATCCTGTGCTACCAAAACCTTGCCACGTAAACCCAATACATTCCTGAAAAGTGAACAACTGACCTTAAAACACAAAGTGCCAAGATTTTTCTTTTTTTCTCACAGAAAAGAAGTCTTACTGAGTTACCCACTCAGGCGGGTCTCTTCAGGTCACTGCCTTCCCTTGGTAGCACGAGCAGTGGGATGCGTGTGCCGCAGTCTTCTGGCACTGCTTCAGCACAGCATTTTAAACACATACTTAGCTAACACACTTAAGTGTTTTACTGAATAGGAACGTACTTAACTGCATGGCTTACTGCTTTACTAGGTCAGGGCCTATCTGTATTTAATAAGGGTAAATGAAGGTTAGCACGCACTCCTTTCACAAAGTGAATATTAAAACAATCCTTAGACAAGCCATCACTTACAAAGGCAGTGAAAAATTTTGATGTAATTTGCATGGGTTTCCATCAGAAAGAACATCATTGCTTTAACAGAGCAACATGGAACACATACAGAAGCTACTCAAGGTGTTTCCACCAAGTATTATCTTGGAAAAGAGTAACTGCAGGCAAGAGTAACAGTTACAGAAACAAATAACCCTCAAAAGAAATGATGATTTGCAAATTCTTAAAATATGAAGACCCATTTAAAGCAAACCCATCACAGTTTCCTTGTCCAGAATGCTATAAGTCCAAAATAAATTGCTTTAATCTGTGCTAATCTTATTTCAGCAAAGAAAAGCTACAGCCAGCAACAAGAAAATTATTATACTATCAAGTTCAATAAGCCAATCTATTTGTTTTTAACATCCCTGACCTTCATTTTGTTTAGTAAAACAAAGTATCCAAGTTTTCCAGCAGAGCAGATAAAGGAAAAAGATGAGTATCCCACAGCTGCATGTAATGAGGGCTCCCTCAGTAATGGATCACATCCTTCTTGCTGTGAAATATTCGAGAGGGCTCGAGTAAAAGGAATCATTTCCTTCAGCACAAGATCAAACTCACTTTGAAAACAGGAAAACGTGGGAAGTATTAGGCTAGGCTGTAGGTTCAATCAAGGATAGATATTATACACTTCATACCTGCCAAGATTTGTCTTCTAGGAATTATATCCTAATTCTATTACCAGGAAAATATTTCAGAAAAGGCTCTGTTCTTTAAAGCTGGACTAGCAGACACAGAGATCAAAATAAACTTTTTCCAGACATATGATTAATACTTGCCCTTTTATTAGGCAATTTATTGGGAGAAAAAGCCCTACTTAAAATTCACTGCAGCTCTCTGGCCATGGGAAACATTTCTTTGGCTCTGCAGGGGCTGCATAGCCTTGCTGTCCGGGAAGGAGGAGGAGGAGGAGTGTCCTTCCGACCGCAGCATGGCGGTGAGCCTGCCAGGCCCTACAACAAAGCTTGGCAGTGCGGGTTTAAGAGGGGAAATGGAAGAAAAAGCTGCAGCTCCATTTTTCCGAGCATTACCACTAGCCTTTTGCAGTTGGGCACCTGTTCTTTATGGCAGCTTCTCCTCAGCTCAGACTGCTTTGTGTCATCTGCAGACCACATTCGGAAAGCTTTGGAAAAGCAGAAACTGCCTTGGGTTAAAAGCATCAGATAGGGAATCAACATCCTTTTAGATCCATGTCTGCTCACCATTCTTGTCCGAACTTCAGTCAAAATTTCAGCTCTTCCCTCACTGCCCCTCTCGTTTAGTCTGAGCGTTGGGGCACAGATACCACCCTCTTTGTAGAGCACCGCAAACAGAAATGGCCTAAACCCAACTCCAGCCTTCAACACTGCGCTCATGTGAATAATTATTTGTGGAGTCAGATTAGAATTGGCATTTTTAATACCATGAGAAGCTGCATGAATTAGGGTTTTTCCATCACTTTCTTGTTGCCAATATTTTTAAGTTTTCCCACAAGACAAAAATTACAAAAAATTCTGGTTCAAACACTTGAATTGACACTTGTGAAATGAGCCATTTCATTTTGACAAAGGTGAACGCTTTCCTTCTGAGGTCAAAATTTTTTGTTTGGACTTTATTATTTTCACAAAGTAATTGCATTCTCATTTGTTATAATACCCTTTTATATTATGTCAAAATTATGCAATATAATAAAAATTGAAATAAAATTGAAGCGAAGGTCCCTGATCTTATCAAAGCAAAACTTTTCAATAAAACTGTCACCAAAGCAATATCTCTACATAAGACAGTTTGATTTAATCAAATAAACATTTTCCTGACAAAAAAAAAGACTGCAGTCAGATGAAACTCAGCCAGCTCTTACAATCTCTACAAAATATGCATAAACAAGACTTTGTTCATAGGACTTGCAGCTACACTTGCAGCCCAACACATCTGCGAAGCATGACCAAACTCTGACTTCATTTGTATCCACTTTAGCAAGCGGCTTCAGTGGGCTCCCTAAGAGGAATCCAGCCCAGAGGTCTGGTGAACATTTAGTGCAGGCTGGCCACGGAGCACGTTCAAACAATTAGGAATACATAACCCACAGGTAACTGCTCTTCAGTTACACAGTAAAGACTAAACCGAGAATCTTCAGCACAAGTGCATAACATAGTAGAATCAAAGTCTTTAATTTCTACTATGGCATCAGGACCAAAAGAAAATGGCAAGGGTTTTGAATGCATGGATAATGCCAAATTTAGTATACCTGGGACAAGATCACAACACACTGTCCAGAGGTAGATTTTCAAAAGTGCTTCAGAGAGAAATTCATAGAACTTGTATGGTCAATCATAACATGTACAAAGCTTACAAATTTTATACCTAGAACACAGAAACAAATTAGAGCAGAAACAGGAAGACCTGAGTACCCCTAGATATCTGCAGTGCCTAAAACCAGTGATATAAAATATTTCCCTTTCCCATCTTGCTCCCTTTAGATTTCTGTTCTTTCTATGTTCTTGCTGGATCTTCATCTTTCAGATCATGACTTTGTATCAGATTTCACTGTTCATTACATCTTACTGTTCCTTTCCTCTCTGCTGCTTCAGTCTATTATCCCCACTCCATGTCCAACTGCATCTACAGAAATATGACAAACTTTGCCATTTCCTCTTGCTTACTCGGAGCTCCATTATAGTTGGGGCCTTCACACGCTGTTGGATAAAAATGTTGTTCTACTACTCAGCGTTGAGCCAAGTGTTAAAGATAGAGGGCAAAAGGCTCTTTTTGCTGCTTTATGTGGTGCATCTTAACATTGGTAGTCTATCTTCTTTCATAAGCAGAACTCCCACAGACTTTAAGAGGAGACCTGCGCGCATAGGCGGAGAAGAACATTGGAGTCAAGATCCACCCGTGCAGATCTGAAGATAATTTTCATTAGCTCGGAAGTCAAACAGAGCCATAAAAAGTTTTGACACAGAGTCATTTTAACTTGACTGGGAGTTTCTGATATGAAAAGCAAGAAAGTCTATAGCCCAAAAAACTGTAAAGTGTTGGAAAAGCTAGTTACCAAGAGAGTAATTTCATTCTTTATGTAGTGTTTCACATTTGAATGCTAAGAAACCACTAGAGGAGGAAAAAAAATAATTCCACATTCAATGAAGGATCTCAGCTGCAACCACTAGGCACTTCCCAAATATAGTCTGAGACTCTCTCTATCCTCAAGGTCCGAAAAGTAAGCTGAGCACAGTGCCCTGCAGAAGCTGGATGTTGACCGTGCCATTATGGCCATTTTGCCAATGGTGATACTTCTATCTATCAGAGAAAATACACACTAGCACCAGAAATTAAGAAGCATTCTTGATAGAAGCATCTTGTGTACATCCCATCCTTCATGCTGTGGAACACTTGTTCCAGCAGGGGACTCCACTGGACCAATACAACACACCAGCAAGTCACCAATACATAATTAACACACAACAGTGATTAATTAGGTAACATCTGACCAATAGCCAGGACACTCAGCTGCCTTGGCCTGTCTCAGCACACAAAAACATTTGCAGCTCGCACAGACAGCTATTAATTCAAAACATACCCCATTTCCCCCAGCAAGCACAGAGCACAGGCCAAAGGGTGGATTCCAATCTGTTGCACAGCACAGCATGCAGCTACAAGCATTTCCATACACTCCAGTGTGCACAGCGTGCCTGAAATTAGACCCAAATCTTTCCTTTGCAAACAGCATGCTGTAAACATCAAGTAGAGTGTTACAAAGTACATCCAAATACACAGCCGTCTCCATTTTTTAAGGATTCCTATTGCTTCTAGTTTGCACATAGCGTCTTTTTTACTTTGCTTTAAAAACTCCAATTTTAGGATGTTGTACATCTATATACTAAAAACAATGTCATGAGTTTTGATTGACTGATCTACAGCTGTTTAGGGACCAAAATTTTAATTCCATTGCTTAATCACTCCTGTACATTAGCTTATGAACAGAGGCCTGTTTATTGACTCTGCTTTGTGCCAAGTGCTTATGACGGCTACTCTGTGGTCCCCAGTGGAATCCCTCCATACATGTACCACAGGTAACAATTCCTCCTGCTGCAGCATCATGCTGTTCTTCCAGCTGTTCTGGTGCCATCCTGAGAAATAGGGTCAGCACTGGCATCTCATTTATTTCCTGATGCTTGGCTTGCATCCTCTTTCCCCTAGAGAGAGTGCTGTTCACAAGAGCACTTTACTGTTATCGCTCCTGTTAAGCTCTTTTGTTCTTCAGTGGAGGCTGCTCAGCCTAGCAAAGCCCCCAAGCTCAGGCTGTCCAGGAGAAGCAGCATTTTGGCTTGTTTGAAAAAAATGCTGCTTCTCCCTTTCTCTCCGCTGGTTTTGCATTTTGCTCAATCAATTCCATAATAAAACTAAGTCACATAGCGCTTTGCAAGAGCAAAGCTTTTTTTTTACCGCTATGCCTCACTCATCCTCAAAAACGTTATGCCTCAACTCAGCAGCCTGCAGAAGGAAACTGCTTGCTAGGTGGATGGCAGTCCTGCTCAGTGATTTGTGCAATTATTCACAATGTCCTTGCCCTGAGCGCGTGGATACCAGTCTTGATTCACTGGCTGTCAAGAGACAATTCTGTTTCACGTCTCCCCAAAAGATTACTGGATTTTGATTAAGAAAGGTCAAGGGCAACTTTTCCCTTCCAATATAAAGAGGAAGACTTGAGGAAAAAAAAAAAAAAACTCATCACCTAGCACCAGGACTTTTTATCTTCACTTGAAGAATTAAATTGCCTGAGGTGAGGTAGAGTATGTATAGAAATGTTTTCATGCAAATAAATTCTTAAATTATTTGTACATGCTATAATTTTAAGTTCAAAAAAAATAAATAAATTTTTTATGGGTGTTTTAGCAGGAGAACAAAGCTCAGGAAGCCAAATTTAAGATAATACCCATTTGCCAGATCCATTTTAAATGCACATTGTATTACTGACCTAGCATATCAAAGATTTAGATTAATCCTTAATGCTTCAATACATCCCCCCAGAATAACTTTCCCAATATTTTATTTTCCTTTGAAGGAAAGTGTGTCAGAGATATAATTAGCTGTAGTTGCAGACTCCAGATCTCTGCCTGGCATCGTTCTCAATAAAACACACCTTCAACCAGTGTGAAATTGGTATAGCTACATTGAATCTGCTACATGCAACCGCAGTATTTCACACCAGCTAAGGATCTAAGTACACATGTGTAAGTGAGGGAAAAATATGTTTTCATCAGGAATAATAATGCTGCAGAACACACAGCATCTTGGGCTGAGTAAAACAAATGACAAGTTCATAAGAAATATATTCTTCTAATTGAGTTTAAGGCACTAAATAACTCCTGTCTTCTAACAGAGAATCAGATTCATGGTGGGTATCTCTACATTAATTAGGAATAAGACTGTCACATGGATTTTAATGAAATAAAGTTATGTCTGTGGCTTCTCTAGGATATTAAAGTCAATTTATCTGAGGAAGACAAGTAATGGCTGGCTTTTTCTGTTTGTAGGAACTGGAGCAGTTCATTGAGGAAAGTAGCAGGAGTTAGCACTGTCTAAACAAGCTCGTATCTGTTAAGATACAAATTCTGAGACCCTCAATTACCAGGATAGAATCACAGAAATCCAGTAGGCTGACAGAACACAACACAAATTACTGCCATCACACTAGAGCACTGTGTACCTCGTGGTTGTGAGTATAAGGTACAGATAGCACTTAAATAAAATACTCAGCAAAAAACATTTCTCAGACACAAGCTCCCATATGTATTTACCTTAATGCATTTGGCCATATGGAAATTACTTACCAGCACAGCTTGGGACAACTAACGCTCCACATCCTGTGTTGCTAAACGCCACACTAAAAACTAAATGGGAGGCTTTTAGCTATCCTAGTCCAAAATCAAGACTGCCAAACCACACTTAGTACGTAAGAATGCAAACATCCAAGTTTCTGTCACTGGATGTGACAACCCTCAAGTGCACTGAGCAGTTCGGCAACTACAGCAACCAGCAAGCTAACAGGTAAAGGTTTCCATCTCTTTTCACCTGTGAGACCTCACTGGACCAATCCTCATGAAAAGCCACAGACGGGCATACTCATGCTACCTTCACCCCTCAGTCTTATTTAGTGTTTCAGTGATGAAAGCGCTCATTTCATACACCTTAATTAAAAATTCAGATCCCCTCCTGTATGATAAGAAGCATGAATCTCCAAATTAAAGCTTTTATTTAAAATAATTAAGTTTTGAATTAAATACACGAAGTTTCTCTTTCAGCTCTAGTCAGAGGTAAGGCTGATGACAGCAGACACCTCAGTCCTTCACCACTATCAAACGTCTCCTTGACAACTCCAGCTCCAAGTTTTGTAGGTAAAGTGGACAAGACCTGTTTACTGATGCGCATTCCCTGCACAGCCTCTCAAACACAGAACTCTTTTTCCACCTTTCACACCACCAGTTTCAGCACAGATAATGAATTTTAATTCTTCAGTCACTACAGACCAGAAGACCACAGAGATGCTTCACAGTATGCGCCTGCATACCCTGTGTGGCCTTTTCAGAAGTTTTGTGAGCTTGCGTTCGAAAACACAACTGCAGAAGTTCACTCTGACTACTTCAGTGTAATAACGGCTGTAACAAGACAAAGGCAATAGCTAGTGTTTTGATACAAACAGGATTTTAATTCAATCCAAGTGTTTTCTGCACAACAGAAAGGTTTTATACAAAAAAAAAAGCAAGCGTTACTTCAGTTGCAAGAACACTCACAAGGAAGTTTCTGAACCCTAGTGCTTCAGGAAGCCAAGAATTTTTTTTAAAAAAACACCATGTGTGGTATTGTTATAGATGTTATAATCCTGGTTTGGATCAGTTTGCACCATGTACAACTCTCCTGCATGGACATCCTCAAAGTTAGCACTGAAGTTGCTAGGATTAAACTGAACCCATACAGTATACCTGTAGCCAATTGTACGCATGGAATAGCCCATGATTCTGATGTCTTTCAGCTTCGGCTTGTCAGAGTTCCACTGAGGAGTGTCTGCAGGCCGCGGATATTGGCTGAAGGCAACAAGTTCTTTATTAAAACACCTGTAAGTGTCATTACACTCATCCTTCTCTTCTTCCACCTTCTCTTCAGAGGCACTAAAATACCGGACAATGCTTGCCCCCTCAGTGCACAGCGCAACGTGAAAAGAAGTCTCTGGGCATGCAGGAGGAACTTGCAGGCCGGCAAGTTCAGCAAGCGTCGAAAACAGAGACACAAGCTCAACCACTTTTTTGCTTTGCCCTAAAAGGAACATCAAAATACAAGTTATGGAACATGATGGTTTGACAGACACTGGTAGAACATTTTAGAAATTTATTCTGATAATTAAGTTGGTGTTTTATTGAAAGTGCTTTGTTCTGGATTTGTGGAGTAACAAAATCAAGGCAATTAAGGTGTGGCAGTTAGCTCTGAAGATGCTAGTCTATGCATTTATTACATATTTTTAAGAAGAAAATTTTTGCACTTATGTTTCTCAAATGTGCAGCTTTCCAGACAGTAACACTCATTACTTTGAAAGAGAACTCTTCAGAAAGGCAAAGCAAATTCCAGTGTCAATAGTTTAACACAAGAGTGCCTCCATCAAAACAGTTTCCAATGCCACCATTTTAAGTACAGAAGCGACACACAGAATGTTTACTAATCACTGTTGGAAAGACAGCAGCTGTCACTACAAAAGGTAGGTCAAGTACCCTTCTAGGCATCTACACCACACACAAATAAATTGCCTGCTGTGTTAATGCAGACATCTAGCTGTTTCCACTAAAGCAGATCTAACCAAAGCAAAAGTTTGTGTGCAAGGATTTCCTTCACCATCTTGTCCCTCAACAGTACAAAAAGCACAGTCAATGACCAACTCAAGCTGCCTGTAGGCAAAGTATCGTTACTCACCACCTCTTCTTTACATATATCCACCGCAAACAAAAAATAAATGCTAGAAATTTACCTTGAGGTTCCAAGCCTAAAGTATGGCTAAAAGGGTCAAGGTAGGGGAAGACCCTCTCTCCTTGACTAACAGAGGAAGTTGTCATTCCTGGTACATAAAACATCAGTGGCACACGGGTAGCAACATCAAAATTGCTGTATTTTGCCCATTCACCATGTTCTCCCAGGGACCATCCTAGATGACAAAGAATACAATTCAGAGCAGATACTGGGTTGTAATTTTTCACTGTAAATTGACTCTGGCTGTTGAGGCCACTAGTCTGTTATCAAGGTTGTATTAAAAGGCAAACAACAATCTGCATTTAAATATAATAAGATTTTTCTCTAATGTGAAAGCTATTTCAAATGTCACCTAAATCTTGCAACTTGATACTCTTTTAAGGAAATAATTATACCTTTCCTTATTTCCCCTACTCTAGTTTAGAATTAGGAAATCAGCGTTAAAACAGCAGAAAAGAGGAACTGGGGTGTGTCACAGTGCCTGCAAGAGTCTCCAGATCAATTCCACAAAGCACTCATTTAAGTTTTGGGCAGCTGCCAGCTCTCCATTACTCCTGTTAACACTGTAACTGAACATCCCTTGGAGCCAAGGCTGCTATCTATGCCAGACTGCTGTATCAGGATGTTACCCCTGAGGAAGCAATAGAGATCAAAACTCTTTAGCTCTCCTCTTCCTCTTGGAAGAAATGCCAACATGACTTCCTTCCAGGCAGATTTATTGCCAGCTTCACTCTGGGGGAAGACAAAGGAGCTCTATGACAGCTATGTTAACACATGATTTTTTTGGATCACTTTGCTAGCTATGGTACTGGAAACACCAACTGTTTACAGTTAACCACAGCAAGGAAAAGAGGAATTCAGTTTACAAAGGAAAGTCGAAGTCCAAGTGGCAAGTCAGAAGGAACATCCAGAGTCACTTTAGTACCAAAGTATTAATCCTATTGCTCTACAACTCATAGGGGCTTGTTTATACACACTCACAGAAATCAACCCAAATTAACTAAATATGTGACTATATGTAAACAGCCCAAATTAATGAAATGTGTAATTACATGTAAATAGCCATCCCCCAATTAAAGGGACCATGGGGGTGGTATTTTAATGAATATTAGAGTATTGAAACAAACATTAAATGCTTGAGGTATTTTCCCCACAATTCAAATTCAGTTTTTTACCACCAGGATCCAGAGTATGCAAGACCTCAGTTATGAGTGGGGAGCCATATTGCTATCAGTTTAGATGCTCTGCAAGCAGCAATGACAAGTGCAAGAAAACACACTTCAGCAGTTAATGAGAAAGCCTGTCACCTACTGTACCAGATGGCTCTCTACAAATTGTAAGGGGAGAGAAGTGGTCGCTATCCTTTCACAGCACTGTTCCCAGCAAGAGTCACTCCTTAGGTAGGAGGTGGGAATACAGCAAGCTCAGCCCAGTGTCCTGGCAGACAGTCTCCTCACTCACTAGTAAACCCTCAATCTGATTAAAGAAAGGTGCCTACAGGAGAACAGAACTGTGGAGCTGCAGACGCCTGTGTCAATCCATTTAATTACAGACAGACTAGCCAGATATACAAGGTATGGTAGCTCTGCTGTACATTATATAAACACACACTTGATTAATATGCCAGCACTGAGTTGCACAATTAGGTTATTAACAGTGAGCTGGAGAAAGATTTAAATACTCACCATGATCAGCAGTAAAAACTACTATTGTGCTATTCGAGAGTCCTACATCATCCAAAGCATTCAAGAGCAGGCCAACTTGCATATCCAGGTAAGAAACTGCTGCATAATAGCTCTGACGAATCTGCCGCTGCAAGTTAAGAAAACAGGGGAGAGGAAAAAGTTTTTCCCCAGACACACACACAAGGGAACCAGTGGGTGGCCATGTAAGTAAAGGAACTAAAGGGTTTTACTTGCAAAGCTTTATTTTTTTATGTGTCTGTAGCCTGATTAATGTCCCAGAAAAGGTAAACAGGGAAGGGACAGTTAGAAAATTCTACCTATCTCCTAGAAGTTCTTTCCAGCAAGGTGTTGCAAACCAATCAGTTCTCTCAGCGTCCAGCCAGTACATCTTATTTTGACATAAGCACTGGAAAGTCACGGAAAATCTTGCAAAAGAAGATATACCAAGCAGTGGCTTGAACCAGATAAACAGATTTAGATAATGAAAACAAACACAACATTGGTAGCTGCTACATACATTCCTTTCTATATAAACCAGGAGCACATACTACTGTCACTAGTTGATGGCTGATCTTCCTCGCCGTCCCAGCTAGCCTGACTGCAGTTACAGTAAAGGTTTGCCTACAGTGCTAGAGGTGAGGGTATGCAAGGCAGGGAATTCACAGTATTTGCAAACTGTCAGTTGCTGAATACCTGGGAACATCTAAGAGCAGCCGACTGCTCCCTTGCATTTGAACAAGTTATGGCAGTTTGACTTCAGTGCACTGTACTGACAGCTTACCTGGAAGTCATCTGGAAGTGGTCCATAAGGGAAACTAACATTTAATGCTTCCACATCATCCCTCTCTCTGATATCCGTCCAGGGGTTGTATGCCACAGAAGGTAGTTTCTCAGGCACCCAGGGATCTGGGGCTAATGTGATGTTTTCCAAGGGGTACAACTTGAGAAACTCCTTTATAATACAAACACAGAGAGAGAGTGCCCTCACCTCTAAGGTCTATTGTAAACTTTGTGTTGTAAAGCAGCAACCATTTCCCCTTGCATGACCCTTTAATATTCTTAGAGTTTACAAGGCTTCACTCCCTCTCCCCCTAGAATCTAAAAGGCAGCAGTACTATGCTAGTCATCCCCAACCAATTCCTGAAACATACTGCATAAGTACCTAAAACCAGCCTCCTGTATCTCAAAGCAACACTGAAATAAAAGGTCCAACATCACTTCCTCTGATATGAGTAGGAGTTTTGCCACCAACTCAAACAGGGAACGGCGCACAGGATCTTGTAAGGCCTCATTATGTCATACTCCATCAAGCCAAACACTATCTCCATGCAACAGCAGTCACTATTATGGTGGCAGAAGCCTGGCTTTTGGCTGAGTAGTCACAACTCATTCTCATTAAACATTCTGAAATGCAACACAGGCGACTGCTAAAATTACACCAAATCAAGGCTGGTTTTCAGATTGCTTTCCAGAAACAATAGTAATAAAGCATTTGTAGAAACAGCTTTGAAAAGTATAAGCAACGCTTGTCTAAGTTCCTTTCCCTGCAGGTTCCAGTTCCCTCACCTGCGGGTACCTCAGTGGGATATGTGGTTTGTGGTAACCAACAGCCAGGAAGAATTTTTGCTTGTTGGTTTTCATAACATTCAGTAAGCGTATGGCCTCTTCAGTGCTCTGAATATCAGGCAGGGTACCACTGGGCATTTCTGTCACATCCACTGGACACACCAAGTTCGCATAAAGTTTTCCATCTTTTCCCCTACAAGTCTTTTAAAAAAAAAAATGAATCAGTTAACTTCTGTAAAAGCAAAGAAGAAATCCTTTGTTTGGTAACTTTCAAACCAATTTGCTTCTCAGTCCTTCTAGCAACAGAAGACTGCCAATTGGATATGAAAAAGAATTTCACAATTTCTATGAACAGTGAAGGGGTCAAGTACATTGATGATTGAGCAGACTGTTTCAGGAGCTGAAGAATGCAACTTCCATGTCTATGGAAAAGCAGAATCCTCTCTAAAGCTGGGCAGAAGATTAAATGTAGTCATACAAGAAAACACACGGCTTCTGTGATGAATAGAATCTCTGACCTATTGGCAAGAAGGCAGAATTTGATTACACAATATATATGCATTTTTACTCCTTCTGATCCCAAGAGCTCATAGAAAGTGCCTGGAAGCTACTCAGTTTGAGCAAATGCCAGCAGTGGCTGATGTATAATCATTGAAGAAAGATAAATTAAACAGTTGCCAGGAAAAGGTGCCCTCAGCAGGGTGTTTGGAAGAGTTGCTAAATGAACATAAAGAAAAGTATGTCATGGATGCAAATACAGTTGTTGTTAAAACCAGTCTTTTCAGCAGTGAATGCAATCACAAAGCATCACCAAGGCTGTCTGTAGCCTCATGGCTAGAGCTCTTAGCTGTCCAGTGTATAGACTCCAGCACATGATGCTATTGCAGTGTTTGCATAAATGTAAAATAGATTCTTTTGGGCCACACTTAAGCATCTTAACAAACATTCTAGAAAACTGAATGAGAGTAACAAACATTCTAAGAAACTGAATCAGATTACAAAGATTCAGAGTATTTAAAGATTATTTTAACCATGACCTCCACCCACTCAGCCCTGAGCTCTTTATTGAGTTAAGTTCATCAAGCCTATTGACAATGTTTTGTCACTTACTAAGCAGAGGAAGATTAGCGCGGAAGTTGACAACTGCACTTTTCAGATAAAGCAATTCATGACCTAGACACAAATTAAGATCCCTCTTTCTTGCAAGCACTTTTATATCTCAGTAACTTAAGTTTCCAACCACTAATTTAGAAATACTTAAAATATCCGCAAGATTGTCACATGAATTAACATGATACACAACTGAAGAGATATGCCTTCCTTTGGAAGACTATGAAAGAGAAAATCAAACTGGCTAGTTATTTCCCTGCACAAGGTTGCAATCTCAAAAGCCACAGAGTGTAGCCTGTGCTTGACAGAAAGAACGTGGTTATATCCCGAAAACCCTTCTTCATTAGGGTCCCACAAATCACCTTTACCTTATCATTTTCATACTTCTCAGTTGAAGGATGAAAGGGTGGAATGGACCAACTGTATGGATAGTCATCACTGTAATTGGATGAAACCCCTGAAAAGGGTAAAGACATTAGAAATGCTCTAATAGTTCACTGAACCAGAAAGAGCTCAAACACAAGTTTAACTTGTTTTCAGTTGTCTGTTGGGGTTTTTTTAGTATGATAAATAAACATTTCAAATTATCTTTGACAACTGAGAAAAAGAAAATCAAGAAATAGAAGTAAAAAGTTTAAGAGACATTTTTCCTTGAAATGCACCTTTTACTGGTGAAGGAGACCCAAGCCTCTTGAGAACCTTACTTCAGGAACAGCAACAAAAAACCCATCAAAATAAGAGGTTTAATAGCAGCCTTCATGTACATCCTTAATTAGCTTTACTATCAACTGAAAGTTCATATATCCATGCAAGTTTAGTTCTGGGGTAAAGAACTACCAAAAAGAGTCAATATTACAGTATTTTTCAACTCAGTGGCGTTACTGCTTTTTAACTACTGAACTAATTTCCTATTTAACTCGTAGCATTAGTCATACATTCTATATCTCCTGATCCAGACAGACAGCCTATTATAAAACATGAAACGTGTATATGTAGAACTAGACAATGAGGCTGTTCACCAGTTTCATCTTCAGCAGATACCTAACTTCCAGACATATTTTTCGAATGTTAAACATTTATTCCCACAATCCCAAGATTTAAAATTCAGATTTAAAATTCAGATTTAAAATTCAGATTTAAAATTCAGATTTAAAATTCAGATTTAAAATTCAGATTTAAAGACAACCTACAATCATTGTACAATCTGGCTCATGATTATGATTTAGGTTGTCAATACAGATGAAAATCACACAGTTGATACTTATATGTAAAGTCTGTTTGTGAGAATATACATGTTAAACATGTTCGTGTTAAGTAGATAACAATTCAAACCATACCAGGATGAAAAACTTTCCCCACAGATACGGTCATGTAGCCATTCTCCTTGAAATACTGGGGCATTGTGGAATAGTTTCCTGCATGTACTCTCCAGTAGGAGTAGAAATCATACAGTCGGGTAGTATCAGGTCTGCGTCCAGTAAGAAATGACACTCTACTGGGAGCACATACAGCTTGCTGAGGAGAGAGCCAGCCAAAAACAGAATCGGTTCAGAACAAAAAGCAAAATACACCTACAAACTGACTTAGCTGCAGCTGCGCAAAGCACTCGAAGGCTCAGGAACTGCAGTGAAAGTGCTTCATATCACTTCAAGCTGGAATGAACAGCATCCTTATCAAGAATATCAATTCCCAATTACAAGCTTTTAACAAGATAGACATTTACCTATCTATAAGTTTTCCCCAAATAACCAATTCCTAAGCACTAAAAGCTTCAGTTATGCAGCTAGTACTGCAAAAAAAAAAAAAAAAAAATCAGGTCGCATTAAAGACAGTGCTTTTGAAATCTAATAGCTCACACTCACACAGGATTAAGCAGAAGTGACAGATGGACTGTGCTGACAAAAGCCCAAAGTCTAGTTGATCTAGACTGCCTTAAGAACAGTGAAAAGTATAAACATTAGGAAGGTCCAGGTTATTGTCCAAAGGCCCTACCAATTTCTGTTTGAGACTGGCAAGAACCAAGAGTTATTGCTTTACAGTCCTAATCCCTAGTCAGAATTAGACCCAAACTTCTCATTTCTCAGCAGAGAGAAACTTGGGAATGTAGGCATCGTATGCAAAGTATTCAAGTAAAGAGCAATTAGTGAGATTTTGAGTCCTGTATTTAAGAATTATGCTTATCACACAAGCTGTCCCTTCATAAAAGTCTATAGAACAGATTTCTTCAAAAGAAAAAACTAAAAAGTAAAAAATAATCTTTTATAAACAGTAGGAAAAAAGAATTCTAATTTAGTAAAACACCATTTTTAAGCAGCATTTTGTTGCTAAGAGTGAAAATGTCTGAGTGACATTACACTCCTCCGAGGTCTACACAAATATGATCATTCAAATGCCCTGTTTTCATTTTTCTCACCTTAGTAAAGATAGGTTCGTACAGCACAGTTCAGCCGAACCATTCATTTTCTACTGGAAATACTTAAGGATAATAAATACTTGATTTTTCCAATGGTCTGCCTAACATCTACTGTGACAAAACCTGTAATTATTTTGCATGGAGAAAACATTTTTTATTAAGTTATTTATCTCACCTGTGCATATGCATCGCTGAACACAATACTTTGAGAAGCAAGTTGATCAATGTTTGGAGATTTCACAAGCTTATCTCCATAACAGCCCAGAACAGGACGCAAATCGTCCACAACAATAAACAGGACATTCATACCATCTAGCAAGAAACAGAATTAGGAATATATTAACTTGAGCTCCAGTAAGTACAGGCTACTTTATGCAGATTTATCAGTTTTTAAACGCTGAAGTATACTTAAGAAAAAAAAAAACAACCACACACCAACAAATAAAATCAGCAAGAACATCTAGTATCTTTGTAAGGAAATATAAATACTGGGATTAATTCCTTCAACATGTAGTAATTCTTATTTAACCTAGACAGAACCACAGTGGTTTTCACCTCCCTTCCTATTTCACTGCTTCCTCAATTGGTATTTTCTTCAGCTGCCTTCAGCTGGCTACAGAAAAGTGGTGTGAAATGAAGAGGCATTTTATAGTTCCACTTGCTACTGAATTCTACAGCCTACAAGCTTTGAGAGGGGTGTTAAGCCACAGGTAAAACTCACGACACTGTCATGCTATATAATATTGCTCCAAACAGCTAAAAAGAAAGCTTCCTTAAAAAAATAACTACATACGTATTTTTAGAAACGCCTTCTTAAGGTGGCAAGCTATATTATGGTTCAACCAGTGTACAAACTGCTGAAGGTGTTTAAGGTCAGCAACCTCTCAAGCAGGAGGCCGAGCTCCGCCAAAAGCCTGCGCGACTCAC
>NW_009595404.1:0-276 GCF_000690535.1 Cariama cristata
ACAGGCAAGCAGAGCACTGAAGGACAACAACACTCACCTAGAGCATATACCTTGTTCCTGCTTTTTTTGCAGTATGTGACAGAATGGTCCCCATGAAGCTGGGAGAGGACTGTGTTGCACTGGAGATAGCTAATGGTTCAGAAATGACTGCAGCTTCGAGCAGGCTCTCCCCTGTTGTCCAGTGTTTGAAGACCGCAGTGAAAATGAATGCAGGTCAGTGAGTCAGTTGCTTGAATTTCTTTGTTTAACCAGTTATGCGGATGCATCTAGTAAGTT
>NW_009595405.1:0-23198 GCF_000690535.1 Cariama cristata
ATTATTATTATTATTATTATTATTTTGCCTGCACGCTCTAATATTAATGTGCATTCTGGAAGGACAGCTTTATTATTGCTCTGAAGCTATTAACCAGTAGCCCATTTTGCCCTTGTTATTTCAAGAGTTCAAATCACTATGGAAGGGTTTTGTCCATTAAATTTGGCATATTTAGCAAAAAAAGGATGTACATTTTACTATAGAATTGATGTATGAACAGTGTTTTCACTGCTGATGGATGTAAAAATGTATATGAAACCATTTCATTCACTTGCTTACGTTTCTGGAGTATAAATAAAAAATATAATTCTTTTTGATCCATTTATAACCCACAGGGTTTTATTCTTTCTGGGAAGAACTTTCTTCCACCTTAAAGAGCTCAGTTAATGAAAGTATTTCTGTAGCTTGCTGTAGCTGTCTTAGGTAGGGCTTGGGATACATGAAGCATACCTAGTTTTATCCAAAAAAGGCAAAAAACCAAACCATCAATGACAAGAGCACATTTCATCGTGTATGTTATTTTGCCAGATACGGCACGTTACTAAACACGTTAACAAACACGTTAACCCTTCGTGCAGCCACACCCTGCCTTTGTGGGGTTTTGCATGTGAAGCAAATTTGTTAAGCTCCCTTTTGACAGTGGTCTTTAATGGAAAACTTGATTCTTCAGGAAATTAATCCCTCCTAAGGCTTTTGTTGTTGTTTATATTGGGGTTTTTTTGATGATCGGTTTTGGAAGGCAATGTAGATGGAAATGTATTTAATCAACTGTGTCTTGTGACTTACCCACTCAAAAATTCTGCACGTGTCCACTTGCATGCGTGTCCGCTACTCCCTGACTCGTTCAAAATGCTGGATGCCGCAGTCGGGCAGCACGTAACAGACTTCTGCCCTGTGGCTCTGGCTTGTCTAAAGAAAATTTTCTTGAAATTTCATGGAAATGGTGGTGGGGCAGTTCTTTCAATAGCATGGATAACATTAGAATTATGTCTTAAGATATTTCTATCTGAAGAGCTTAGTAGTAAATCATAGAATCATAGAACAGTTTGGGTTGGAAGGGACCTTTAAAGACCATCTAGTTCCAACCACCCTGCCGTGGACAGGGCCATCTTCCACCAGACCAGATTGCTCAGAACGCTGTAATATCTCTTACCTAAGTCCTCAGAACAGCACTTGTGTATTGATATTGACTTGAAAGAAATGCCTGTAAAAACATACTTTCTATGTAACTTTCCCCTAAATAAGAAAAAAATCAAAATATACGTTATATATAGCTCAATGCAATTATAGCAGTTGTATCTGTATGCTAGAAATTATTTGCCTTCAGTACTTCCACAAAGCAGAAAAATAATGACATATTCTAACTATGATGCTTACTTACCAAGAAGGTGAACGATGGTGTTACTAGAGCAAACGGAGGCCATGGCTGAGCATCTGGAAGATTTTTGATCCTAATGGATGTATCCAGCTGTAGGTGCATTCATGCCATTAAAATACATCTTTTTGCTCGGTGTTGTTTTTTTTTTTCCTTTTTCAAAAAGAGCACATATGTGTGTGTATATATATATAATTTCAGAGACCAAATGTTGCATTACAAACCTGTATTTGCAAACAGCCACTACCAAGCGTGTGGGAAGGAAGTGAAAACTTCGACCCCGTCCGACTGTGTTTGACCAACCTGGTGATGAGAATCCCTGTGCAATATGCAGAGAGAGGATACGGCGCTACGGACCTGTGGCTCCAGTCTTGGCACTCTGCAGTTGCATCTCCAGCCCTCTCTCTACAGTCCTGAGGAAAAAACTGGTATAGGTTTTCTTTCACTGTAGGGAAGTAAAAATTCTCCGTGACAGTTCTTTGTTTTGTATTCTCCTAACAGTTTATAAATGGAGGAGCGGTATTTTTACTGCGTTCTGGGCCTGCCTAGTGGCAAACTGGACAGCAGAGCCTGGGCCTGAGATTTATTACAGATGTATAATGTTTATGGGGCAGAAAAGTCGAGGAGGATCAATGGAAAATTGGTTACATGTCCCATTAAAAGTATAAATGATACTGAGGCGACTTATTTCAGCTCCTAAATCCTTTCACTGTTAAAGACCCTAAACCTAAGAGCTACCCCCGTTCAAACTTTATTTTTACTTACAATTAAGTATGCATAACTAACAAGAATATTGTGAGCTTAGATGAATGTCAAGCTCTTTCAGTTATTTGCTCTCTACACAGCTCTGCATATGAGGAATGCTACCTCGGTGTCCCCTAGCAGACTGCCCAAAGTAATTTATAACATATTTCTTAAACATTTTAACTTTACATTTTGACTTTAATTACATATCTGAGAAATTATGGAATACAAAATCATTACTGTGTCAATATTAATGAGAATCAAGAGAAGCTAAAATTCATCCACTGAAACTGAAGAAAACAAAGCAACAAAAATTAATAGGCTATAGTTCTAGAAGCGGCCGTATGTGTTAGTAAGATGTTGCCAAAAAACTTTCCACTATTTTTATTTCTAAGCAGTGTAAAGGCTTGGCCATCAAATAGCGAGGCAGATAATCTGACTAGTACTAATATAAATTAAAATACTATATTGCAAGTTTTACCATTTCTGCTGGAAGGAATTGAAGACTGAATGAATCAGAAGTAAAAAATCAGCGCAAGAAATGAATATTGGGCAGGGAAGTAGGGAGGAGGAAAAACTGCTAGTCTGAAAGAAATCTTTATTCTAAACTTCTAAGAATTGTAAGAATTTTTGTCCATTGTGTAGTCAAGCAGTAATAACAGGGGATGTATTTATTGTTACAGTCCTATTTAGCACCCTACGCCTGAAACATCAGTAAAATCTGTGGAAACTATTCATGCAGATCAAAAGCACAGTGTGGCTCTAAATAATTTCAGTGAATACTCTTTATTTCGGTAAGATTTTTAAAGACCCCTGAAGGTAGAGAACCTTGTAGTCTGTAGCCAAATAAACTAATATGTCAACTAATATATCAAAGTGAAGTCTGCCTCTCATAGCATAGCCGTAGTCTGTGACTAAATGAAAGAAAGTACCTTAGATCAGAATGCGAAAATCAAAAGGTAATAGAATTTCTGTGAGAAAATAGGGACAAAATACTACTAAAGGTTAAAAACATTTTTAAGTTGCTATATCGGAGGCTAATATTCTCATTAGATTCTCTCCATCTGTGTCGAATCAAAACCGAAGCAAAAATAAAAGGTAAAATTTCTTTTTTTTTTTTTTTTTTTTGTAATACCACTTGTATTAGTAGTCGTGTGGGCATCAGCTTGTCAGCAGGTTCTTGGGGCTCCCAGACTGGCTGGGGGCTGCAACACCTATTTCAGGCTGCTGAGCGCGGGTGGTATTTACCAAACTCTATGGCATTGAAAGATTGTGCACATTTTTACAGCAAATCTTTGACAAAAAAAAAAAAATAAAGCTATGCTGGAATGTTTTGTATGCTTTCAATTTTTTAAGAGAAATTTTCTCATATTTTCCATATGAACATTGTCATCTCATTTTCCCCCTTATTCCCTATATAACTAAGATTATATCTTTTTTAATACACTGAGCATTGATAACTGTATCTATATATGTAGGTATTGTGTGTGTATGTATATAAGTAGCTCGATAATACATAGAGTTTTTTATATCTCTCTATATATGTGGCTTGATGATAACATGTTTTGTGCAGATCTGAATGAAAACAAGACCCATGTGGGTATTGTGTGTGTATATATATAAGTAGCTCGATAATACATAGAGAGAGTTTTTTATATCTATATATATATGTGGCTTGATGATAACATATTTTGTGCAGATCTGAATGAAAACAAGACCAAGCAACACTGCCTAGCTTTATGGTTCATTTTGTATTTCAGTAGCTCCTGTCTTTAAAGAAGACTTGTACTGAGAAAGGGAAAATAGATGAAGATTTTCAAGGCCTTTCTGTTGATTCCTTTTGTTCTATTTCTTCTCTCCTGTACAATGAAGAGTTGGATCCAGTACAGTGTAGAGGGGAAACCTGTACTTCAAGTAACAGCCAGATCTATGGACGTCATTTCAGGATTGTTTTTTGCTTCTTATACAAGAATATAGGGCAGGTACTGACGTTAAATATTTATGTCATACATCATACATTTTTATCCTATTTTTATTTTCTGAGGTTAGTAATAAGCCAATTGTTTTAGTGAAGGAAGGATATTTTATTGCTGTATCGTCATTACCCCTCAGCCCGCAATCCATAACCTACAGGTAAACTTTTATACCCAGCAGAAACACGTGGTAGTTAGTGAGATTCAGTAGATGCTGGAGTCCACCTGTGGATATTTATGGCCACTGAATGCAGGACGTCCCTCAGCCTGAGCTGAAGTCCTGCGGCAGTGGTAGGGGTTCTCCAGCCACCAGTTGTACCTTCCGTTTGGCTTCGTGGCATCATTCCTGTATGGATTTTCTTCTGCTGGAAAACTTCCGTTTCTGGCATCTTGTTTATTTAAACACATGCTCAAATGGGAAAAAAAAAAAAGAAAACCCAGCACATTTTCATATGTGAAGTAAAAAGTGACTGCTGAAACTTGGTAAGATTCTTGTCTCAAGGCTTGTTCTGTTTTTCCCATGTTTATGTTATTTCAGAAGCACTCCTAGTTCCACTGTAAGGTAATTGTTATGCTTGACAGGCCAGTTAATGTCGTTTTATTTGTTGAGAAGTAGACACATCTTACTTGAAATTTGTAGTAATCCTTTCAGAATGTAATTCAACTTTTATGCTCTTTAAGGTAAGAAATATTTTAATAACATTTATCTTATTGATTACTGGAATGTGTACCACAGACATGCCAACATGTGTTGATTTCTAGTAATTATCGTAAAACAGCGTGCCCAGATGCGGCATTAATTCAGAATGGCTATGAACTAGCGTATCTCTCCTCCCCCTTTCAGGAGGTGGGGTACTTGTTAAATCAATCAGATGGGAAGAGACAGCAGATTGAATAATTTCAAATAGTAGAAGAAAGCTCTAAAGTCCAGCGGAGAAGGAAAGCCAGATCTTTTGAGACCAAGGAGCGACCATAGGATGGAGAAATCGGAAGTGGCATTCGAAGATGAGTAAAGTCAGTAGGACCAATTAATTAAGACAATGAACTGGAAGAAATTTCATTTACGTGAGAACCTAAAAAGGAAAGGAAAAAAAAAAAAATCTAATCGCATTATGAGCTTTCGCTCTGCTCCTTCTTCAGATGATATTATCATATTCATGAAAATGTTTCAGGGAAGAAATGCTGGAATCTCCAAATAAAAAAAGCTTTTTCTGTTTTCATTATGCCTTTTATCTTCAGGTATCAGGTAAGTTCTGGAGAGTTACAATGTGTTCCAAAAACTAGAGAGACCATAAAGTGACTTATAAAATCAATCTCTTAGAATTTGTTGGGTGTTAGCACGGATTTGGGGGGTGGCAGCATTTCACCCTGCCCCAGGACCCACGCTACAAACGCTCACTTAGCCCAGGCACAGATGAGTACTAGAGAAAGCCGTCATTTTATTCCTTAACCACACAGCACAAGTTAGAATAGAAAATTCACGTGTTGACAACACATTACATGTTTGCAGGAATACTGGCTAAATGTGAGCAATATATTCTTTCTCATGCAACTAAGTCTTTGAAACAATGTTTAATCTGTTCTTTGGTGAGTTTGATTTCCTGATGTTTGTCATCATGAACAAAAGCTAAAACTTTACAAGTACAGGGGTACAATGAAAAATTAAAATTATCTAGTCTGGCATTTTTGAACTGCGAATGTTCTAATTTGAGCACCGTGACTCTGCATGTTCAGTTCTGTATTATTTTTTTTATGCTTCCCACTCTGTGCTTGTAAATTCATACATAAAGATGAATCCACAGCACTTACTTTGTCAAATGAAATTACCCACCAACAAAAGCAATAACGGGATCTTCAACACAGCATAAACAAGCGTGCAGAACTGCACATTTCATCTAAGATACCCATTACCGAGCGCAGTTGCCCACTTAAGCTTGAGGAGAGGAATTCCTTTCCTCAGCTACTCCAGCTGACTCTCAGATCTGCCTCTGAAAAGCCTTTCCCTGCCATTACAGAAACAAACTCAGCTTGAGCAGGCACAAAGCGAGGAGGACAAAGTAGAGCTGAGACGACCATTTTACTTCATACGCCAAAAAAAAAAAAAAAGAGAGCTATTTCAAAAGCCCACCTTTCTCAAATACTTTCTGAATGCCAGTGGCCTTCCTTTTCCTTCAGTAACCCAATGGTTTATTTGCTTGAATTATTTTGATGCTACTTCTCCCTGGCTGTTGGAGAGCTCAGCCTTCTGCTGACTCCTGAGAATACGGGCTATTCGCCAAGTCATCGACCTGTACCCCAACGGGCTGACGGAGACCTGGGCAACATTCAGAGTGCTTCTTCTAAAGGTGCTTATTTTAATAACACCTTAAATACTACGTATTTTAATAGTAAAATACATATGGTAAATGTCCAGTGAGCAGGCTGGTGGCAGGGGCTGGGGCGAGGGAGAAGAGGAGAAGGAGGTGATTCCAAACTTGCCCGCGCTGCCCGGCAAGGCTACGAGATGTGCTGAAAGTTAGTTTGACTTTGGCAAACTGCTGACTGTTTCACTTTAATAAATAAACTCATCAATGAGGCAAATTCTGCTTTCTTACAAGTTTTGTTATGAAAGGTTCACACATCTTTGTGTGAAATAAAGGTATGACGCTAATCAACACCTCCTAGTCATTAGCACACGCATTCTATATATAACTTCTTTTCCTTCGTGCAATGAGGTTGTAACAGCTCTTTTCCCTTTCATTCAAACAGAAATTCTATCATCACAAATATCTTTTTTGCTTGAAAAATGCAATAAAAACATGAGATGGATTTTTTGGTTGGTCCAATGTTATTCAGTTAATCAGGCCAAATGATAGCAAAATAGGCACAGAATGGCAGGAAAAGCAAAATTAAGCACAATGGAATGAGTGGGCAAGGGCTGCATGTCATTTTTCACCTCCAAAACACTATCTTTTTCAGTCTTTGCATCCAACATGATTGGGGCGGTATCTTTCTATACAGGAAAAAGCTAGTGACGAGAGAATTAAGATCGTGATCTAGATCCTGAAGTCGGAGTGAATCAGTATCATGCAATTACAGAGGTTGAAGATATATTCACGTACATGTGAGACAGCTACACCAGGAGAGAAAAATCATGAAGTGGTGATAAGGTAGAGGTTTGGGTTTTTTTAATCGTGGTTGGTTTTCTTTGGATTACACAAGTCTGTTTTACTTATCATATTATTTATTGTATTGGGATTTCACTTTTTGACTGTGTTTTTCATAACTGTCTCATGATTGTCACATTTTTAACTTTTCAGTTGCTTAACATTAATCTCTTCCATTAAACTGCTTAGAATAGAAAGTTGAACGTCAAAAGAAAGACTATTTGGAAAGTGATTAACTATGCTTCTTCATTAAATGTGTGAGAAGTGGAGAACGACACCTTACAGACAGACATTTTCGAGTCTGGACCCAATTAACTGCCCAGTAAGGTTGAAAACGCATGTGCCTGCCGATGAAGGTGGCCCCACTCCGAGACCTGGGCACTTGTGCTCATAGTCACGCTGTTGTTTTCTTTGGTATCGCAAGACATACGACCTCATTTATAAGATGATTGCATTACATTTGAAAATAATATGGTCTATCTGTTTGGGGTTTAGGACCACAGGATTATGTGGTTTGGCTTTTTATTGCTGTTCTTCAGCTGAGTTAGTTACCCGTTCAGAGAAACAAGGACCGCCTGTTGGAAGTGTAAATGGGCTCTCACGTGCGTACAAGAAACTTAATGAGATGCCAAAACCCTAAGTCTGAGCATCAAAACTTGTGGCTGCAAAATATGTGTGCAAAACATAGGTTCATGCTGATGGCAGAAACCAGAATACACAACTCTGCTCACTAGTGAGTTATAAAACAGTTCTCTGTCGAATCGCTGGAACCACATTGCGTTTTTCACTCTTCTAAACTGATCTTGTTTCACTTCAGCTGGAAAAAACTCTGTTTAGAATCAACAAGATGGTCCATAAACATGGGGAAAAGAGGGAAGAGTGAATGTTACATGCTTCTGAGTGCATTTTAAAGGGTACCATGTAGAATTTATGCCCTGAAAATAGGATGTTAACTAGCCAAGCAGAAAGAGCATGATGTCTGATCATATAGCCATCAGAGTTTCATTTTTCTTTACCAAAGTGCTTGTAGACTATCTGTCTGATCATCACCTGAGACCAGCTAATGCAAAAATTAGTCTTTCACATATCCAAACTGCTTCTAGGCTCTCCTAGGCTACTTCTAGTGTTGAATAACAGAGATGAATTCAGTCTACTAAACTATTTCTCAGTAGATAATTTAAAAGTTGCTGGTGGCTGATAAATACTAGAACATTTTTTTACCAGATAGGATATAAATCCCTTTTTCTTCTCTATTAATAAGTCAAGAACAAAATGATCTTTTGTCCTATTGTAGTGACAAGTCAACAGAAGCAGCTATAAATACAGGGACAAACCTGTCGGGATAACACCGCTTGCACTCTGGTTCTCATTCCATTTGGCTTGCTCTCCCTGCACACTCTTACCGTAGTGCGTAAGAAAATACTTTAATGGCTGGTAAATGAAAGTCTATGTGTAACTCCCCTCCTAAACCACTAGCCCTCCAAACAAGAGAGGATAAAAGAAAGAAATGGGGTATGTTGCCTCAGTAAAAGGCTCCTTCTCTGTTACTAAAATTAAACCCTTTGGAAGTGCTATGGTTTAATCTCAGTTACCAAGCCACCTGTGCTGCAGCCTGCGGCTCCGCCAGGCTGGGGTGCCATCCCGTAGGAATTTTGGCATGGCAGAGCCCATTGCAAAATAGGCAGTCAGCCCAGGACAGGCAACCCTAGAACTACAGTGGCCACAGATCCCAGCGGGATGGCTGCCTGGAAGAGCTCGCTGGCTGAAAAATTGCCTAAAGAACGTGTTTAAATATACCAGCCATTGGTCTGGATTGGGCATCTTACTGTCACAATGTGATTGCTATTTAACTAAGGCTTCTCTACTCTATAGTACAATAACAGAAATGACTGTACAATGGACTTACTGTACCTAGGAAAAAAGTGCCTATGGCTCCATAATCTTTGGCCAAATGGCCCCTTGAGACCTGCAAAGTGGTAATTTCAACCACCGACCAAATGTTTGGCCACACTGGAGAATAAAGAACGATGGAGATAACAAAGGATGTGGAGGAAGGTCCAGTCATCCTGGAAGAGGACCGACACATCCTTTCTTTTTGCTGATGCCTCAGGATAAAGCCCTCTGAACCATGTTTCCGACAGAAACATTCCACAGCTCTGAAGATAAGAATTCCTCTATTTAGGTAGAATACTATTTACTCCTTAATTAAGAACCAAGAATGTCACTTTTAAGTAGTACTAGGGACCTACCATTCAGTGTTTGGAAAAAAATATGTTAAAGCTCTCTGCTCCTAATCTATAAAAATGTGTAACTGTCACAAATAAATTGTTTCAAGGACACGGAAACATGCTGAGCAAATAGATCAAATTTTGGATCAGATTAGGAGCTTGTTCAGTGCAAGGAAACTATATATTCGAAACACCTTGAGTTTGAAATTCCTTGATCCCCAAATTCCATTGATTTTCTCCCTTTCTGTGCCATGGTCCTCCTGCTGCTTGCATGATTTTATGGTATTTAAATTCTCCCCGGAGAAAATCACAGGCTCATTCTGCTGCAGACTGTACAAACACAGTGAAAAAGCCATTCTCCAGAAGGCTTACAATCAACATATACAGATATGTTGATATAACAAAACTCAGTACATGAAACATTTACAAAGAAAAGTGATCTGGTCAAGGTCATCAGAAGGATCAGTGGCAGAACCAGCAATATCATCCCAGACTCTGGACTGGGAATCGAGGGCTGTAGTCACTACTTTGTAGTTGCTCGATCTCTTCATACACAATATGACTTATAGCCACAAATGCAAATGTATCAAAATCATTTCCACTCAATTGTATTCTCCTCTCTAAATCAGGAACTAGAAGCTATTGCCATGCACTCAACAGCATCGGTATTAATTGGTCCCATTTCATATTCTTTTTGTCTGACCAATGCAGCTTGACAGTCTCTAATGGGATTTTCAGATGCACACCATGGATTCTTAAGTGATCACTTTTTCTCCCCAAACATATGAGTTCTCTCTTATTCAGGCCTACTTCCACACCCTTCTGGTACCTAATTTCCAAGCACACAATGAAATGCTAATTCTTTTTAATCTGTTTTTTTCCCTGCCAGTAATTGCGGAAACATCTAAATCTCTGAGTTAATCTAACTAATGCTTTTCTCTACATGCAACACTATTTCATTCACTCTTTTAAAACTTATTTTATAAACTAAGCATTTTGTATTTAATGATATTAGTAAAATTTTACAAATTTAAGGACAAATCAAATATATTCTCTCCACACCAGAGGTCATACTTAGTCCCTGTAGCTTGAGAATATTACAGATAGATGAGACTAATTATCAGGGATCCAGCAAGGACAGAGAATGTAGCTTGCTTGGTGAAAAGGGAATGTTGAAACAATTTACTGACTACCCCTTATCCTTTGGACTGGCGCTGTATTTCTAGGACGACATATCTACGCCCTTGATGGATGTTCTCCATTGAGTGGAGACTGCCATTGCTCCAAAGCGTAGATGTGTTTAAAAAGTACAGATTAAAAGCCTGCTGTGAGTACCAACTGCAGTTCTAAATGGTGTTGAAAACAATCCAGACTAACCGATATTCTTATGAAGGTTTTTATATTCATAAAAGTCCCAACTGTTGTAATGCACGATACCAGCAGTACATGTACTGAATAAAACATCCTTTTGTGCCTGACAAAGGAACAATGCGGCAGGCATTTTTTTTGATTGTTGACTCAATGCTACAGGATGTTTACAACTAAATCTATATTGATACGTAATGTTTGTGCAGTACTCCATTGTCCGCTACATTATTTTGAAAAAATGGATCACATTATTATTTTGGAAACTGTTGAATTGCACAAAGATCATCAAAAAGCTTGCCTGCCTTACTTTTCTCTGTGTTTATGCAAGATTTACTGTCTCATTTTTTGGCCTATCCTAAAGCCAAATTTGATTGTGAGATTGGCTAGATACAAGACCACACAGGTTTCAAAAAGTATTTGTAAGGGATGATATAAAAATGTTCGGGTGTTCTTTTGGAAGTGGAAAAAGCCATGTGCATTTAATTGGCTCTATATTTTAAACCACTTCAATCCATTTTATCATTATTTATATTTGGTAGTCTACTTATTCGTTACTACACATCGAGCAAACCAACGAACCTAAATGACAGTGCCCTTACTCAGGTTTGTATCTTACACTTGTAGCGGTAGAAGTTCAAATATCCTCTTGTAGGTATTGTCTTCAAAGCAGTTACGCCTATTGCATGAAAACACTCTGGCAGACTTCGCTGACGCTCTATCTTAATCTTAATTCTTTTCCCTAGCCTATGGATCTTGTTTCTCTAACCTTGCTGAATAACTAAGATCATTGTATTGCTGTGGCACTCTGCTTGCCCTTAGCTGCACCTTCTCCATTTCTGTAATATCCTGTTTTATAATAGGGTGACCTGCACTGTGTCGGTTTCTTAATATGGACTCATTAGTCTCTTGGACTGTGCTAGGATAATTTCCTCAAATTTCTATTGAATAATCATATCTATACTTTTCCAACATATTGTTTGCTTTTACCTCTTTTTTGGCTAATAAACACTACACAAATTAGCTCACATTTTTTTTCCCTGGCAATGTAAAAGCCCTTCTTTTCTCAAGTATAGCAGTTTAGTTTAAATCAGAGGTACTTGAAGGCCATCGGAATGATCTCAGCGGTCTCTTTCTTTCTCCCCCTAGAAGCCAAACATCCCTCCCTCTGTTCCCAAACTGCCTCTTCATTCATCCTTTCTCCCCACTCCCTGGAAGTCCCTCTTTCGTTGTGACTAAGGACTCCACAGTGAGTATTGAAAACCAAGGACTGCTTACGTAGAAGCTATGTGAGTTTGACCACAGTGATGGGGACAAGAGATGCAGAAGGGTGCGAGGTCCACGGTGGGATGAGAGGACCGCTTCGTAAGGAAGCAGAGGGGCAGCCGATGGAGATGAGAATACTGGGAGAGGGAGAAAGTGCATTTAGGATGGATTTTACGGCATTTAAATTCTCCCTGGAGAAGATAGCAGGCAAGGACAGAAGAGGAAGAAAAATGAGGTCACTTGGTCAACGTTTACATCCGGCTGGGCAAAAAAAAAACCTCACAAATCTAAACTGGTTTCCTTAAGGTATCACCAGTAAAACACATGCTCATCTTCACAGTGCTTACATTTCGAACTTTACACCTGCTCATTGAGACAGTCACCAAGTCACCAAACCATTATTCAAATCACACTTGCACATATGCCTTCTTAAAATGAGCTAAAATGGCAGAAAAAAACCCCAATCTCTTTTCACATGGCAGTTTTTTGTAATTGTATTTGAGTCCCACAGGGTGATGCATTCTAAGTATGCCAACATCTATTTTACCAGATCAGGCTCTACACAGAGAATTGTGATGCTGAGATCAAAACAGGACTGGTAAATTGGTAGTTACAACAGGTTTTGACATACGAGCTCCAAAATTGGAATTCGAGTACCAATACAAACAGCTCAGAAAATGTAAAATGTCTGAGAAAAATTGAGTGCCTTTTGATATCAGAAATTCTGTATGTGGCATGTATTTTTGTAAGTCCCATATCTAAGAATTCAAACCAACATGGAAAAATAAATCCGCAACCATTATAGCTCCACTGTCCGAGGGAGAAAAAGATTATTCCTACTACAAAGACCATTTTTATAGCCCTCACCTTCCTTCTGTGAGGGGATTCCAAATTTAGTTTTGAGCTGGAAATTGGTCATGTTTTCCTTAAGAGAAGCCCAATAAAAATGTCAAAGATATTTTAATTTCACACACTGTTCTAATTAGACAAAAATTACAGCAAGAGAACTTACAAAAACTCAGATCTGCAACATGAGGGGGCTGAAAATAAATAATTTGAAGTAATTTTGACCTTACAGTGTCAAGATGGAGTCAACATAGTATTAAAGAAGAAAAGGAGAAGGCAACACGGATGTACTGCACAAAACCCAATTGTTAATGTTGGATGTCCAAGAGAACCTGGGCTCCTTGTAGCTCCGTATCTGCTAACGCTAAGGTTCTGCTTCAGCCATCCTATCCTAGAAAAGCAGAAAGGGTGGACAGCACAAGTGCGACAATTATTAAATCTTCAGTAGACCTGAGAGCTGGACCATCTTTCTGCTTCAGAGAGTCTATTGGGCTCTGAGAGGTTGATCTGGAGTTAGATTTGGAACCCTGCTTAAATATTTTAAATTCCATCTTTTAAAGAAAAACAACCCACAACATTTTTCAATGTTGATCTTTAAAAGGTTTATGGCACAAAACTTCTGTTATATTTTTGACCTGCTAGTTTCAGCTGCTATTTTTTCATGCTTTATATCTGCATTTTGCTACATGTTCCTCAAGATGCGTATTAGTCAGCATCAAAATACTATTATGTAACTCATAACAGATAGAATATGGGTAGTGCCAAGTAGATTATTCTGTGTAGCTTTTTGGTATCAAACACAAGGGAATAACGGCATGAGAGCGATTGGATTGGGAATATCAATTTGTAATTACAAATGGTATTTAATTAAAAAATTATAACAGATTAGCTATACCATTACTTTCTGTAATTTTCAGAATCACAACAAAAATATATTAGTGCATTATGCTATCTTATCTTCATATGTAGTGATTTGTTTAACAGCACTTTGCATAAATTAACAGAAAGCAGGAGAATCTCTACAAGCACGAGGGAATTCATAAGGCAAAATGATAGGGAATCACTTCATTTCCAACTGCACTATGCTATCCATAAAGAAAATGATGCCCATGCTTTTTACTTCCACTGACATAGGAATACTGTCACAGAGAGGTGCCTTCAAGCAAGTGAGCTTGTGAATTAAAAACCCAAATTTATATCCATGTTCAGTAATAACAGTAGTTGTTGGAATATTTTTTTACAGAAAGGTTTTTGAATCTTTTTTACATTTAGAACTCTTAGGTTCATTGTTAAAAACTGAGAGTTTTGAATAGAAAATTAGATGAATTTGAGTTATTTTACTACAAAGCAACTTTATTATGAGAAAAGAAATAGCACCTGCTATAGATTAAGGCTCTACACCTGAGAAAAATCAAGCAACAGGGGTAGAGCCAACTAGGAGGATGGCAAGATGTACATTCCATATTTTTTGTTCTTGTAAAAGTGGAGCTGTTAGCATCCAAATAAATTTCTGGATTCATGGCTCTTCTTGAGGCACTCATATTCTTCTTGTCTTTACTGCCTTTTCCCGCTGCCTTGCTGTTTTTTGCACATGCTGGTACGTTTGTAGCCCCTCTGCAGTTTGATGGCATCTTCAGAGAAGCATCTGATTTGAAGTTCTGTCTGTTTGCTGAGCAGGAGACCACCAATAAGGCCACGTACCTACACTAACTCGGTTTGTGCCAGATCCAGCCAGAAGAAGGTGGTCTGGATGCAGAGCTGTACACAAATCTATTAATAGGTCCACTGTTTCTGCCACGTGATAGTTAATGAGCCACTAAGAGGTTTTGCAACAACAAGGGCTAATTAAGCATATGTAGAGAAAAATTTACGTACTAAACCACTAGCTTAATATCTGGGCTGTTTGCGGCACCTCACTACTCCGGGAGGGCAAAAACTTTTCCTCTTATAAAGGTCCTTGGAATTGCTCACTTAAAGACTATAACCTCCATTGTTAAGGAATTAACCTCAAATACAGTTCTTTTCTAATGGTCTTCTTGGAAAGATGACCACCTCATTCATTCCATTCCCTTCTTTTCATCCTACCACTGAACTGACTTCATTTTTCACTGGTGTCATAAAAATGACTTAAGGAAAAAAAAAAAAAGAAAAGAAAAGAAAAGAAAAACCCTCTGAGAGTGCTAGAGTTCATTTATGTCTAAGCTTTATATAGCTATAATCTAGCTTCTACAGAACAAGGCCCTTGAAGGCCTTCAGAGGTTAAATATCTGTATTTAGATCCTTATCTTCCTATTACTCATCATCCCCATCCATTGCTCTTTGAGCACTGGTTATGATTTGCCCTCATGTAAGACCCTTGGCACCTTATTCATTTTTGCCTAATGCGGTTTTCTTCATTGTTCTGACTACACATTTTCCACTTCTTATTATAACTCAGACATCCATCCAGACAGAGTGAATTTGACAATTCACATCTAAGATTTTATCTTGATTTTTTTTTTTCTGGAGAAATATCAGATCGAGTTGGACTTTCCTACCTGATAATGATGTACAATGAATCAGCTAAGTAAAAAGTACCTTATCTCATCTTTTCTGACTGTCCAGGTTGGCTTCAAGGCTAAGAGGGAAGACTACGAAACAACATGAGCCCGGAAAGAAACCCTTGTGTGAGGGGAAAGCACTAAGGGAAACTGGAGGTGTATGTTGAAGCTGGGTATTGGAAACAAATGTGTTATAACCAGACACCAGATGACTGCAGAGGACAACAGGCCAGGATCAACAGAACCTGCAGATTGATTTATTCATGGTTATGGTGGGAAAGAAACTACAGAAAACCTCTTAGGGACAGAGAGCCAATGGATGATGCTGCTTTATCTGGTAGAAGATATATTAATATACTCTACACAGGGAAACTAATCTGGGTTTAGTAGGCTACCTGTGTACTAAAAGGTACACTATGTATTGATGTGAGCTGAGAAACCTGCAAAAGGTTCCATTTTAAATAAGGGAATGGACTGCCCAGGAAACCATAGGCACTTGAGGTGCATTAGTTCTTTATGGAACTCGTCCCAGTAGCTGTGGCCATATATGAAAGAAGGCCAATGTCTCAAAGGGATTTCTGTATGGTAAATAAGAGACATCGAACTCTCGATGTTCCCTTGCAAATCTCATCCCTGTTTCTCCTTACCCTCACTGTTCTCAGTCAATCCTGTTAACTTAAAGAGCATCATTGACCCAGGACTTTCTCTAGATATATGTACCTGAGTCACTTCAAGTTTATTCGCATGCGTCTCTTTCTAAGAGCCTTGATAAGTATAATCTCCCTTTCCCCCTCTTCCCAAATATAATATGCCTCTTCTTGGCACCAATTTGAGTAGTACTCTGAGATCAGTTCAAAATGCCATTGGTAGCATCTGTTTTCTGGTATGTATGTTAAATATTTGTAGTACAAAAGGGACTTCTCTTGACTTGGATCTTCTAAGCTGTACTGTACAACAAGCAACATAAACAAACCACAGCTTTCAACAGGAATAAGACATTGATCCAAACATAACATTGACTGTTTGTGGTAAAAAAAAAAAGCAGAGATTTTTGAAACACAGGGAAAAACATGTTATTTTTCTCTCCTATTTCTTTCAGTAGATTTTCCATTGAACGTAAAAGGACTGTACATCAAAATTTTAATGAATACTATTGGTTCAGTGTGAAATGTTAACTACTTACGTTACTGACAAAATTATTATTACAGAAATTGCAAATTTATATTTCACACTTGCATGAAGTGGCATTTCTCTATGAATCAAAAAGAGTTACTAATTTTGGAGATGTTATGTTACTTTTACCAAATTTTTAATACCAAGTCAAAACGTTTTCTCCTAGACAATTCCACAGTTGAGGCCTGAAACACTCTGTTGGATAAAGAACTCCTGTTGAAAGGGGGAAGAAGTGGTAACAGTAAGTGTATTGTTTAAAGATAACCCTGTAAAACTTTTTTCTCAACATATATTTCCCTGAAAATAAATGCCATACATGAAGATTATAGTTTCAGTATGGGAACATTGTTTATGAATACCTTATAGATTCATATATAAGAATACTGCGTGTCCGTAAGATGTTCATATTCAACAAGCCATGTAAAATGCATGAACTGATCTTAGGCCAGCTATCAACAGGTGGTGTCAGCTTCAGCAAATCTCCCTCCGCTCATGACACTGATTTTAGGCATACTGTATTAGCATGCAGGCAGACAGATACTGTCAACGGTCTCTTTTAGCTAAAAAAAAAATTACTATGGAGGATTCAAGAAATTGCCAACCTATGCATTAATGTCATCAAGAATCAGTGGCTTGGAGGAAGGGGAAAGTTGGTTTCAACCACAACTGCTTTGTAGCCTTGATCCTGCTAAACAAGCATCTAACTGGTTTCATTGAAAACTCTACTTACTTACACCAACAAGTATATCAGGGTCTGAGGGATGAAATTCAGAGCTGTTTGAAATCAGTGGCTAAACTGCATGCTAACAGAGCAAGAATCCTGCTTGATCCTTTCTTGTCCATCCTGCAAAAGCCTGCATGAACTCCCCCTCTCCTGCAGTCCCACTGGATTCACTGAGACGCTCTGAAGAATCCCATTCTTCTCATGACGTTTTGTATAACAAGAAGTAACTTGGCAGTCTTCAGTTATCAGGAAATGTATTGAGGGAATGTCTGAGAAATAAAGAAGGACCACATGCACATATTGAGTAGAGGTTTGAGCATGATTTTTATCTTAGAGGTGATGTGTCTTAAGCAGTTGAAAGAAAGACACAAGAGTGGCATGTTGCACAGCCCTCCCACTTTCTGCCTACCTGGTTGATTTGCAGCCATCCTGATGACTGCCACTTTCTTGGCCATTGAGACACCAGTCGTGCTTCAGCAAAGGAGAAATGACATTTCACAGAATCACAAAAGAGACCTCTGGGATCACCGAGTCCAACCTTTGCCCTAACACCCCCATGTCAGCTAGACCATGGCACTAAGTGTCACATCCAGTCTTTCCTTAAACCCCTTCAGGGATGGTGACTCCACCACCTCCCTGGGCAGCCCATCCCAATGCCTAACGACCTTTCTGTGAAGAAATGCCTCCTCATTTCCAGCCTGAACTTCCCCTGGCACAGTTTGAGACTGTGCCCTCTTGTCCAAGCTCCTCCCTCTGCCACACCAATAGTTGTATGGGTCTGGTCTTAGCAATGGCTGTAGGACAGCTTTGAAAATGGTGTAGTTACAACCAGACTAGACCAAAGTACCATCATAGGTCTTGAAGGCATCTGGTCTTACTTAGCCTAGTGAGTATCAGAAATCAATCTACTATGATCAAATATTTTTGCTTTTTAAAAAATAATCTCATTGATGGAACCCCAGAAAACTAATTCATTCGTGCTATTTTAAAAGCTTGTCATTTCCAGCAACCACTGATGGTAGTTCAGAATTTAAAAACTAAGCTTGGTGTTTTTCTGGTTAAAATACTATAGCAGAATAATAAAATAGAAAATAGATAAGTAGAATGATGTTCAGTCTTTTAAGTTTTATAGCAACAAAAGTTAAATAAAACTTAATGCTACTCCAAGCACTTGTTAGTGAAAAGTGCAAAAATTAAAGACAAATATAAAAATAATCTAATTTGTCTTTTTACAGAAATAAAATGCTTAGTGGCCAGCTAACAGGAGGAGCTGAGCTCGCCAGTGTAACAGAGGCATTTCAGGATCCTGGGGAATGTCCTTCAGACAAAGGCCCATTGTATCGAGCAGAAGAAAAGTGGTGTTGGGAAGATTGCCCTCTGAGAAGACTCTGCTATAGGCACTTCCAAAGATGAGTTTTGGTTCTGGAAGGATCTGAAAGACCCATTGTAAGCAGCCTAATGGGTGAAAGTATACTGACATAGCCTGGAGGAGGAAATTAGCTGTTTCCCTGGAAGATTTTGGAGGAAAAGCTTTTATTTTTGTAACCGAATGTTAGAAGAGGTGTGCAGATTCTGGTTTACATTTTCATATGAATAATTTGCATTATGTTTTCTTTCTTAATAGTAGCAGTTCTCTCTGTGTGGACTTCCATTTAAACTTGAGAAACTCAGTAATGTTTTATTATATTCCATCTGATTTTTTTTTTTTTTGCTTAAGAAACTTCTTTGTTGTTGTTGGAGTTCCCCAACAAAACTAAAATTGTATCCATTTTTGTCATTACAATTCATTGGTAAAACACAAAATATCAGAGGAAAGCAGGGAAAATTGTGTTTTATCTCAGTCATGGCTGACCAACGCCAGTATTTTCAGATATTTAAGGCCATTTGGAAAAATTAGTAGAATTTTAAAACCCGGCAGGCTCTTACTCTTGACTTGCAAATGAGGATTTAGGGAAAGGTCTATACAGATGGATGCGTACAGACCTGAGCTTCCCTTTCCATGCTCCAAGTTGGCTGGCTGGGAGCCAGCTCCAGGCTGGCAGCCATATAGCTGGGTTTGCTCTGTGCTATATTTGCTGTAACATGCCCTGTCTTCCAGCATACGGAGGTGGTCCTACCCAGCCCCCCTCAGCAGGGACACGTTACCTTCCACACAACGCCTTGCTGACTCAGCCGCAGAATTTCTAGACTAGACTAGATTAATTTTGCCTCTCGGGCTGCTCTCTATTAACAAACTGGCAGACTATGCGTAAAATGTTTTGGAGAGGCCTGCCTTTAGTACTTTAGTCTGCTTAGCCTTATCTTTTTAGAGAATCCGTCACGATGCAACGGTAACTGGTGTTCTGTAGCGTGATTCGCTATGAATACAGCTTTGGCACCATGTTTGCTTGTCCAAACCATTTGCATATCTTCAAATCCCAAAGTCTGAAGTGACACGACAGAGAAAGCAAAGCTTGTAGAGCCCCCAGTGCTCTTCAGCTGAAAGGAGACAACAAGCTGCTTGGGCAGACGCCGCACACGTTTCTGCCTCACAGATTGATCAGAACTCTACTAAGTGGTTTGTGCCTTCTCCAGAGCTGCCGCACAGTCAAGCATGTTTGCACATTTCACAGGGCACTGGAGAACCGTCAAGGGATGAGTAGTTACTGATTCTGCTGAGGCACTTTCTGTTAACAGCTTCTAGTTTCAAACTAGGGGGAATAGCAAGCAATGTGTTCTTAGCGATGGTTTATTGGACCCTTAATTCACTCCCCTGCTGATCTCACCAGCACAAGGTTGTTCACCTTCAGGTCACATTATAAGGCTCACTGATTTTGTTTATTCAGATTTTTGCCAGTGGGAGACAGTTGGGTGCAATAGTAGGGTATTTGTTCAAGTTCTTTAGGGTGTGATACTGCCCACGTAACGTTTTAGTCAACAGTCTTAATACTGGCGATTACTAACACAAATCACGGCAATGCCACCTTACTTTCTAAGGTGGTTAACAGGTTTTCCGCTGTAAACCGCTGTGGGCAGAGGCTAATGTGTTAATTGTGAATGCAGTAAGTTACACATATCACAGCGAGCATCTGATGTATCAGGTTTATCCCTGAAAGCTTTAAAGAAATAAAGATTTTTAAAAAATCAAAATGTGTACCACTCTTAAATGTATATATTTACTTTATTTGAAATGAAAACTTCTTCCTTCACCTTTGAAAAAAAGATATTAAACCAAAGGACTTCAGAAATGTCTTTGCTAAATGAAATACTGAGTGCATGATGAAAAATGAGGTTCGTTATTAGTATCTATATAAAATCGTATGAAGTCAGAGAAGAATGCCCAAAATTATTGAAATCCTGTAGAAATAAATTTCTCATGCATTGGTTCTGAGAGAAAATTACAAAAATCTGTTGTTTTTTTTTTTTTTTACTCTTGTATGTTAGAAACATATGTGTCTATAGGCGTATGAAATCCTGATCTGTTTTTTGAGTTAATGATGCCACTATATTACATTTAGCAAACAATAGCTGTTTTCTAGAATAACAAACACAAAGTCTGAAGTCATTAGTAGGGCTTATCTCTCATTAGAAGTCCCACTGGCCTTAGAGGTAGAGCAGATTACTCTCCTTTCTGTCATAATAACGTACAAAGAATTTTTCTACTTTCTCCTTGTAGTTTCCTTCTGGAGTTTCATTATTTTAATAATTAAGCACTTTTGATGACAGAAAACTAGCAACACATTTATTTTTAAGTTTCATGAAAAGTAATATATATTTCCTTTATTTAGCCACAGAAATGGCTCTTCTCTCACAAGAATTATTGTTTACTTTTCTCATCATGACAGAGCAAGGTCCAGTCTTTCCTAGAACAGCATCTTTAATAAAGTGCACAGACAAACAGCCAGGGAATGCTGCCCACTTTGAATGGAAACACACGGCTGTCACGGAGTGAGGCCATTGTGCTCCAGCCTTTTCCTGTTAAGCATAATTGCTTTTCATAAAGGTTCTATGGAAAAACTAAGCCAACCTCCCCAAAAAACCTCTGCATGGCATATTTCTTGTGACCTTACAGTCTCCCTGTGTGTAATTTATAGTCGGCACAGAGAAATGCTATTTTTAAGGTATTGAGGTAGTACGATTGGTACTGGTTCATTGTCCCATTCTCTAGGGCCCCTGTTTCATAGTGGTCTTCAGAAGTCCATTTTATATATATATATTTTTAGAGGCCAGCACAGCGTTTGATCCTTTCCCGTGTCATATTCAAAGAGAGGCCTGGCAAGTCGCCACTAGTCTCAAAGAGGTCACTGCTACGGGCAGAGCACATACAGATATAATGCGGTTGTAAGAAGCTGTGAGGGTAAAAACAGTTAGTAAACTTGCTTAGAAAGTAAGAACCAATTCAGGCTCCGAGAGTTTTTCTTGATTCATGTATTATGAGCCATCTACTATGAATATGCATAAGGTTACCTCTTTTGAACTTCCATGAAACAAATTCTCATAAATAAACAAGGAACGCACAGTACTAACTGACAGAGTCACTTAGACTAGATGTATTGTGCTAATGGAGTGAAAAGAATAAAAATTTTCAAGGGCTTCAGCCCTCAATTTTAATAAATTTCATGGAAATCGGATCAAGCCCTAATTGCTAATTCATCTGAAATTATTAAAAAGAGATTTCAATTACATACTACCATTGAATTTTGATGTACCAAATTAAATTAGGACACTAGATTGTATCTTTTTCTTAAATCCAGACCTATTTAAAAGCCTTTTCTGTAAATTCTGAATAGGAACTTTGTGTTCAGTTATGTTGTAAAAATCCAGCATTAGTATGAAATAGTAGGTTAAATCTCTTACTGAAGATTTTTAATGACATTTCAGTGTTCCTCTTATAATTACTCTTCATCTAAGATATCCCATAATGATGTTGGACATTCTTGGTTCAGGCTCACTGGCTTGCTTCATTAGCATGTCATTCCCATTCCACATCATAAGATTTAATTGTAATGCCGAATATGCACAGCTCTCCACAGAAGTCTAATCAAAGTGGATTCACTTGTATTATTAATATCAAAAATCAGTCCACTTGCTATTTTTATAAATAAAAGAATCCAGATACATAAATCAGCTGTCATTTATTAGCATGTTACTGGCATATCTGCCAGACATATGAGCAGCCCTATCACAGTTCCTTAGGATTATTTTCATCAAGATTAAAACCCTTCTACATTAAATATACATACTAATTCCTCCATAAAGTAATCAGATTACAGTGCAGGTGACATTGTGTGCTGGAATTCAAATGATTTGCAGTAATGAGCTGGAAAGGTGTACTTGGAGACAGAGTGAGGAAAAAGGAGAGAAAAGGCTTTGGTTTTAAAACCTGATTTGTTATATCCCTGTTTTATTGTTATTGTTACCTCTTGTTCCTTTTTTGATAGGTAACAGGTCTCGCGGTTGTCAGCTGGTATGTGGCAAACGGAGGTGACAATCGACCGGTGCTGGTTTTAAAGGTTACCTGATGCCTGGGCAAATCTTCCTCTGCTCCTCAGGTGAGCGGAGCACAGCGTGGGTGGGGAGTGCGGAAGCCATTTGTCCATCCTTCTAACGCACACATGTGCTCTCCTCTCCTTTTCCTTGTTTTCTCACATTTCTGAACATTTGTATCCTTTTCTGAAGCCTATATTCTGCAGAAGTCCTAAAATGTGCTTTTTTTTTTTCAGGGCCCTGAGGGCACCAAAAGGCCTCACTGACCATCCTCCTCAGGGCTTCCTCCACCTCTCCTCATGGCCCAGGATCCCAGCTCAGTTCAGCCTGGGGCCATCAGTCCTTGCCCCAG
>NW_009595405.1:23231-55684 GCF_000690535.1 Cariama cristata
ATTGCTGTTTGGCTCTCCTGACTTGTCACCTGCTCAGTGCCAGATTTCTGGCCTGTCTGAGGGGTGGCATCCCATCACTGGTGTCCCAGTCACGGTGCCTGTGCTGGGGTCCCCACCAGCTCCTGGCTCCTCGTTGCCCACAGAGCCACCTCGCTCCCATTGCTCCCCAGCACTTTGGTTTCCAACATTCACCCCAGTCCCAGCTGCCTGCACAGCCTTGTCCCAACCAAGGCAGCACAAAAACACTCTTATGACTATCTGGGGACAGGGGGTCACACCTAATGACTCGGCTGTTGTTGCTTTTGTAATGTACAATTAAACTTAGCTGGTGTCAGAAGGTACCGCTGCCACACCAAATCCCTTCCCCAGTTCGACAAAGAATTTGGAAACCATCTCCTACCCTCTGCCTAGGATGCACTCCCCCCCACCCCCAGTGTGGAGGAGTGGTGTATGAGATCTACATAAAAGAGAACAGTGATCGATGAATGTTTTAAACAGTCTCAGGATTTATGCTTTCAAGATGTGCTGTGCTTGAAATGAAATTTGCTATTGTAAGTACGGATGTAGTTATTAAAGTTGATATTGAAATATTGATAGGCATTGCAATCGCTCTTCTATAAAAATGTATTTAAAGAGTGTTTTTAAATACACAATCTGTTAAAAATCAATGCTGATGATTAGACAGATAATAGAAATGTTTCCTCTGTTAGGGAGCATTTTGATGCTGCGGACTAACTAGCAAACAAAGATTTAGCTGAGTGGATCTGAGCAAAAGCTGTCATAATTTTCTTCTCATACTGGAAGTGGATACTCTGGGTTGTGGGGTTTTTTTTGTGCAAGACCTTCATTGAACATTCTCTCTTCATTCATAGTTTTACGTACATGAAAAAAGAAGAAGCTATTTTGTGATGTTTGCAGTATTTACCCAGCTACTGACCTAAAATGCAGGTGTGCACTGCTTTAGTACAGAGAGCATAACCTGTGCTCAGAGTTGTTCCTGCGTTTCTACCAGAAAAATGCAGTCATAAGATGGGAATTCACTTTTACCAAAATCGGACCCCAAAATCAGCAGGATAAGCAATGGTAATATTGATGGTAAAAGGAAGGAGGATAGCACTGCCTCATCCCAAATGGTGTTAGGATCACCTTATACCTTCTTCTGTGATGACAGAAGGCTAGTCATGTGTTTTGCGATTAGAGTAATTGCTTTTGCACCACAAGCTTATATAATGGAGCTGTAATAATTTTTCAAGCATTTTTTTTTTTACTAGTTAGGTACATAAACTGGGAATAACCTGTAGTCTACTAAATTTAAACATCAGTCACCTTTCTTTGACAAGCAAAGAGCATGACTCTAAATCAATCAGCTGTCTGTAGCTCATCCTAGTTCGTGTCTTATCCATGAAAGAATTACACACCTGAATGCTGAACTGATACACGCCCATGCATATTGCTCTTACAGTTGTTGTTCAAGTCAGCCTTTGATTAACTTGAATGTTCGTGTTGCTTCAGTGTAAACATCTGCCCCCTTTTTTTTTGTACCTTCCAGATGTATTGTAATGGTAGCCAACCCATGCCGCTCATGTAAACAGAGCAAAAATACTTGATGGATTTGTCGTCTAGGTACTTCATACTTTGACACTTTTTTGTTATGGATATTTTTCAGAGCATATCCACTCTATATCTTTCAGGAAGACCCAAATTTACTTTGGCCATTTTCCAAACTGGCTGAGCACATACCAGCTCCAATGTGAAAGCTGAATTTAGCTCAGTGTTCTGCCCAAGACAATAAGGTCTGTGGATGGGCTTGGCTTCTTGTAGACACACCTGCGCCACTTTTAGTTGAACCAGAGAGCAGGCAGAAGTGAACTTGGATGTGTTTTCAAAAAACATGTAGATGTATTCTAAAACACTTGTGGTCATCAAGTTTAAAAATGAATGCTTACCTCACCATGTAAGGTCCAAAGACACATCTAGAATCATGCAATCTGTTCTTTAGCTACTGATAAACTTGTGGTATGGATGGGATGTGATTCAATATTTAGGTTGCTGTAGATGTCTACATGGGAGTTATCTAACTGAACTGCCACTGCAGCCAATTCTAATCTGGAAAGAAGGTCAGCTAAGCAGACTACATATGGTGTGCTACCTAAACTTAAACACCTATTTCCATTTGAGATGCCCTAAGATATTAAAGACATCAGGGCAAAGGCTTGTAGGTGTGTCTCAGGAATTCCGAGAGACAATATCCTTCTGGAGCAGCTGGAGCACAAGAAGGATAGTCTAAGCCTTATCAAAAAATACCAGAAGGCTTATCAAAAAATACCAGGAAAATCAAACCCTAAATATCTGCTTTAGGATGAGCTACGGTCTTGATTCACATAGGTATTCAGTACCATTGGAGATGGCCCAAAGTATCCAAAACCTACACTTAGGATTGCAAGATATGACACAAGACCCACAGGAGGTCTGCATCTTTTGGGTTTGGCAGCTAAAGGCCAAATGTGCTATTGCAGGGTATCTCAAATGATGCTAGAATCAACTGAGTCAAAACCTAGATCTGCACTGAGTGTAGTGAGAGCTTACGTACCTTCCTCATGTAGATATGCAAGTGTCGACATCTGCATCTAAGCCCCATTTGGCGTTTCTTTATAAATATATAATGAACCACCTTATAGTTGCCTAAGTTTCTTGCCCACATATTGCTGCAATTGGGGTGGTGCTTCAATATGTATCTAGTACGGTGGTTTTGCGCCATTCTCTAAATTCCAGCCTAAGTTTATTCATTATTGGATTATGCCTATGTTTTCATGCTAACATGGTCAGATAGCTCTTCTCCTTTCTTAGTGTTCATTTCCATCATCTATTTATAAAGCATATAACATCTCCTTTCACTTTTTATTTTGCTGTGCTTTACAAACTGAACTACTGCTGATTCACCCCTAGGAGAAAGCCATGTATACTGTTCTGATTTTATGCTGGTCCCTATAGATGTCACTGTCTCCCAGAATGCAACTGTTTCACAGCATTTAAGCACAACTAGTTTCTCTTTGGGTGGGTCCATTATCTTGCTATTATGATGATGACAAGAGGAAATGGCCTCAAGTTGCACCAGGGGAAGCTTAGATGGGATATTAGGAAGAATTTCTCCACTGAAATGATCGTCAAGCACTGGCACAGGCTGCCCAGGGAAGTGGTGGAGTCCCCATCCCTGGAGGTATTTAAAAGACGTGTAGGTGTGGTGCTTAGGGACATGGTTTAGTGGTGGGCTTGGCAGTGTCAGGTTAACGGTTGGACTTGATGATCTTAAAGGTCCTTTCCAACCTAAACAATTCTATGATTCTATGACAAGGGCAGGCTCTTTGACTGTGTTTTAGATTACTGTTACAGTTCCTGTAGCAGAAGTGGCCACATGAAGATCTCTCTCAAACCTTTTTATTACAACATGGCAAAGATTTAACAGACACACCCAATACAAAGATTAGCCAAGAAGCATTGATGGCTCTTTCTCGATGCTCTGGATTTAGACAATCTGTGTTCAGATGAATGTCTGAGCATATTTTTTTTGAGAATATTAAGCAGGACTCATTTGAATTATTGATCATTTTACAAATGCAGAAAGTTATGAAATGACTTGTTTTTTATGAAATGTTTATGAAATGAATTTTTTTTATAAAAACACAGATGTAAATACAAGGGCAGAGGAAACTGTTGTATAAGGGAATTACGAATGGAATTGCAGTGCCAGAGTCCACTGAGAGTAATTTTCATATCCACTGTTTTGAATCGTGTAACTTGCCCTAAACTAGCCTCCTTTTTTTGCAGAAGAGGTTAACATAACTGTTTCCTATTTCACAACAAATTCTTTCACTCCCAGATATGCTATTAAGCATGCAGAAAGTAGGTGGGGATAAAATTACACGATCTTCCTGGATACATAAAAGGAACATTCTTCCTGTCTCTTTTTCAGTGTTGTCCATGCTCACTGTTTTTGTTGACCTACCGTAACGGAGCCAAGATCATATCACTCCCACACTCCTATATTTGCTTCTGTTCTCTTTCTAAAACAGTATGTTGATAAAAAAATTAAAAAGAACACAGTCCTGGGTAACATTCTTGGTTGCGTATTTTAATTTTTCCATTTCTAGATATAATTTATACTTAATTTTTTTAAGTTGTTTTTAAGAAGAAGAAAATATTGCTGAAACAAATGAAGACTTTTAGGAATTTCCAAAGATTTAAGAAGAAAAAAAATCAAAAGTTGAACTTTACATTTTTTAAAAATTTGGAATTAATTGATCTAATTTCACTGAAAAGAGAAAAAATGTTCCGAAAAAACCTCCCAGAGATTCATTTCAGATTGAAGAAAATTTTTTAATTAACCCAAAATTAAGCAAAAGTTTTGTTGCTTCTTTTCCCAGGAAAATTAAATATGTTATTTACATATTTTTCCTCCCTACTCCACAGAACATTAAATGCATTAACATTAACATTAAACCTATTTTTTTTCTCTCTGACAAAACTATTCATACTCTGATGTCTGACCCTCTCTGCAATGAAGCAGAAGACTTTTTGAGTGCAGTTAGATAAGAACAGACAGTATAAATCTTTTTTTCTTCTTGCTTCTTTCAAGTACAAGTTCTTCTCTTCTTGTTATCCTTATAACAGTAGTTGCTCTTCTCCTTGTCTTTTTTGATACTTGTAAAGGATTAAGGAAAAGACTGAAATTACTTTTGGTATGATGTAAAAGGGCAATGGCAGTGTTTTCCTCGGACTTTCAGATGGGTGTGAAGGTCTGCTAATTTTCAGCATTCTTTTTGATGGACAAAACCTCGTGGTAATGGAGATTATCTGTAAATGAGACGAGTTTTCTTCTTCTCTTTAATTTTGGTTGACGAATGAGAAATTTCTAAAACCCATCTCTTATGTCACCCTATCAGTATGATGATTTCAATGTATGTGCTTTAGGTCAAATTATGATGATATGAGACTTTGGTGTAGTGATAGGTACATGTGCTTGACACAGGAATTACTCCGTGACTTCAGTGGGTGGCTCTCTCTTGGTACTAGACCTTCTGGGTTCAAAAATATTTCATGAACAATACTGGAAGTTATGCCAAGAAACTCTAGATGAGATCTCAGCTGGCATAAGATGATACAACATCATGAGCACCTGTGGACCTACACTGGTTCATTTCCTCAAATACAATATTTTAATTTCTCTTTTCTGTAATTTTTGGCCAGGAAATGCTGGTTTTATTTCTTCTTATCATATAACAAGCAACCATTAGTATTACTACAGCTTATCGGAGGTCTAGTTAGGAGGTAAGTCTACTTGATCCTGAGGACTCAACAATGGTTCTAACTCAAAGTGTTCATGGGCCAAATATAGTGGAATTCAAGAAAAACCATGACAGTACTGGTCAAGGGCAAAGTTGTCAAGGGATATGGAGGCTAAATGGGCGAGCAGTGAGGTGTGAAGCCCTGACCCACCAGCACTGCACTCCCCACCTGAGGAAGGACTGGTAGCACATCCAGCTGATGTACCATCAGCGTGAACAGTGTCCAGATTTTGAGGCCTAGGGGAAAAGAGAGTTTTAAGGCATCGCTGGAATGTACTAATGAGAAGAAATTAAGACCTGTTAATGTTTTGTGTACACCTATGGTTATAGTTCCACACGGAGTAGCGACTTTTATGAAACCTGTAAAACAGTTAACTACAAGAACGAGAAAAATAATCCTCTAACATAACAATATTGCTTCCCCTTGAGTTGACGAAATATGCGACTTGTGTGTCAGCAGGCCTTGTGATGTGCTCAGCATGCCCAGTGTGCCAGCACACAGAACTTTCAAACAGCAGCCAAAATATTTTCTCTCTTTGTTCTTTTCCTGCATCCCTTTGTGCTAAGTCTCTGTGACTTTGTTTCATTGTAGAGCAGGGAAATTAAATCTGTTAATCTATGCTCATTACTCACCTCTCAAATCAATTCCAGTCAAACAAATTTTCCTTTCTTTCCTTTTTATTTATTGTTAATTGATTTAAAAATATGTACAGATAATTGTGAAATAACTACAAGATGTTTTCAGTGACATGCTCAATAAGACAGAGGTAAAATCCAGCCCAGTGTTCTGCTTTGGGCTACAGACAACACAGAGCAAAACAAATAGCACACTGTCAAAACAAACTAGAAAATCTCACCATTCTGTTAGCTTTATGGATGATGTGTTGGCCAAAACCCGTGCAAATTCCCCTCAGAAAAGAGGGGTACCCCCAAGTCTGATGTAGGCGATTTTTTTCTAAGTCCATTTGGACCTTCTCCAGCCAAAATCAAAACGTTCTGATGCAGTTTCAGACTGGAGAGCCTATTGAAAGCTCATTATCTTCAAATAGGATTACACTCAGTTAATATGAGAACATGCACATTACAGTATCACATAAAATCAAAAGTTCCAATTTGCTCACTACATGTAAATCCAATTCAAAATATTTCCATAACATATATCCGCTGGATGTTACACTATTTGTATGTCACTCTAGAATGGATTAACTCCATGACAGGCTAGTCTCAGTTTTTCTGCATTTGGTGTTTTTAAACAGTTTATATTTGTTATCATATCAAAGACAGGCTTGCAGTTTTCAAAAGGAAGAAGAGAACACAGCGCCCAAGGCTCTTCCAGCATTACATTTCTTATTCCATTTTATCTTTCTTGGTTTTGACTAATGTCAGTAACAGCTACTGGTAATAAACTGCTTGTTACAGCTTGCTCTTGCCTTCAAGCACTGGCTTTGATACATTGTCAGCCAATTGGAAGCATTTCCTGATTACATTTCCAAATTGCTTGTTTATTGATCGAAAGTTAATAAAGCAAAAGACAACTTTACGGCTTAAATTAAATGAAAGGTTCCTTTGATGTTCAAATTATCCAATCAACCAATGTGCAATGAAATGTAAGCATTTGAAAGTTTTATCTGGAAAGCAAAATGTACTAGATAATGGTTGCTAGCACAGCCGCTGTATCTAAGAGCTAATGAAAAATACCCAGAACTTCAGATTTCATTTATTTTCTGTTGAAAAGTAAACGACACTGAATTTTGTTATTTTTAAACAGCTGAAAACATGAGAGTGCAGATATTGTGTATCTTTTTGACAAACTATAATTCCTACTACAGGGGTATTTGGTTAGCTGCAATGAACAAAGTAATACGCATTATAATTTCCTCAGAGTCTGGCATTTGCTTGTCAATCTATTTGCTTCTGGTGCTGTATTAAAACTGCTGTGCTCTGGCAACTCTGACCATCCCATCCAGGAGGATGCGGAGGCCTCCCCGGAATATTCAGCTGTGCAAGAGATGCCTTGTGTATCCAAAAACAACCACAGGTCTTAATCATTACGCTGCTTCTTCAAGAGCTTTTACTTACATAGTGATATTTATTTAAACCACCTAGACTTAGCATCATCGTGTTTTTCAGAGAGTCAGGCACTTCTAGTACTAAAAATTTGGCAGGCAATGATTTTCAGTACAGTTTAAACTGGGAAAAATGGGAGTGGCTACAGTACCGGAGGAATAAAATAACAAAACAGAGCAAATCTTAGTAAGTAAGCAAGAACGACACCAGGAGAGGTACAGCCACATTATAGCTCAGACCTCATTAGGTCATTGAGATGTTTTATGACAGAATACACTTGAAATGGGCATTTTCTGCAAAGAAGTATAATTATACAAAAAATGAAGATGGGTAATACTTATTACGCTTCATTCTATAATGCTCTAACAACATTTGGGTCTTTTAAGCTGAGAGTTGCATTTGTATATCACATCACTAGGAAAAAACTTGGTTTAGCTGCACTAAAGCAATGAATGTGATACTTGTCCTGCCAAATGATTAATAAACCTTTTCTGGTTTTTTGTTTAGAAGTTTATTATTTCATTGAGATTTGCAGCAGTAAATGCAAGTGTAAATGTACTGATGCGTGAGGTCTCTACATGTCAGGATTAAAATCTGTCTGTTCCTTGAAATGAAAAGCCTAATTGAAATACGTTTGTAAAAGCTGGAACTCATTCTGTCAAAGACAACATGTTGAATGTTTTTTTTGTCCTTTTGACACAACCCCATATAACATCTCTGAAGACCTTAATGTCAGATAAATGTTACAAGCACAGTCAAAACTAAACAAATACAATTTTGATGGGATGAAAATCTGATCATCAGGAAAGAAGGGGATATATGGATTTTATTTTATTAGTGTGCATATTGAAGATGTTACTTATGTTGTGGAAGAACAGCTTCATTTGGTCTGTAGTGTTTTGTTTTGGTTTGGTTTTTTTTTTTCCTTTTTTTCCGTTTCTGTGTAGATAGAGAGATATACATTTAGAAGTGCAGAAATTGATTTATGGTAGAATCCACTGCTGTGAATACCAAACATAGTGGCAGTGGTCCAGATTCAAGATTTACCAATTTTTCATCTTTTGTGAAAGGCGATCGACACGAAATGCGAGGAGAACAGGCAAAGTGGCAGTAGAGGATAAGAGTCACAACCATTCATTGCTTGCACAGAACATCGGAGAGATGGTGGTACCCACTAAATTCGGGCTGACGGCATGAGCGCGGCATCCTCTCTCATTCTGCTCATGTATTTGCGCTTCCTTTGCTGACACCATCGATCTATGAGCCTCCCTGGACCTCAGCCTTTATGGTTCCTTTTTGACCATCAGCAAACGTCAGCCTCAACGTGATCCAGCCTGCAAAGCAATTGTATCTGGCAGTTCTCGTGAATATAGCATCTCTTGGACATGTGAGGTGCTGTAGACATTAAGCAAATTCCTTCATGTGGGCATCAACGTCTGCACCCAGAGAACGAAGCCGACAGGTACAACTCTAAAAATGCAAGGATAAATTTTTTGCTTGTTTTCTCCAAAACAGAAGAGAGAGGAAAAAGTAGTAATAACAGTCCCAAATCAGGAGCTGGCTACTGCTTTCTATTTAATACTTTTTACTAGTATAAGGGTATTTTATCTGTACTCTGTTCATGAGCCTTTACAGCTCATGTTTTCCACGTTACTCTTTAAAGAAAAGAAGGAATAGAAAGCAGAAGACTTACCTTGATGAGTGAAAATTCATATACATGTAATATGATGTCTGAAGCATAGCTCTTAAGAAAAAGGGGCAAATATCACAAGATTTGGAATTAACTGAAAAAAATTGAAAGCACTGCAAGCAGCATGACTTATTTTGTGGATTTCTCTTAGAAACCAATATTTTTTTTTTTGTGGGTTGAGTTCTTCAGATGATGGCAATATTGAAATCTACCCAGTGGGAGCTCTAGAAAAACATTCTGAGACTCATAACCTCATTTGGAAAGTTAAGCTTGATTTGGGGCATTGTTCCTTTCATAACAACTGGGGATTTCCATTCATTTCTCCTTTTGTTGGAAGCAAAATGTATCAGAAAAGAACCTTAGAAATAAAATTACTAAAATCAGAATGAAAAAGAGTTGACTTCCAGTTTTTGGTTGTGTTTTTATCTCATTTTAGATAATAGATTAAGTCACTTAGTCCAGGAGCTGCTTTTCATGTCAAAAGCTCTATTGACTGATGTGAATGAGTCATTTTCAGCTAACTGAACCCTAAGCGTCCATACTCTCCTATAAAGAAAAGGTAAATAACCCCATGGATGTTTAGCTACCAAATATTTTTATTGTTAATAACTTCACAGTGGCAGCACTGTAATTAATGGAGAAATATAGGTTTTTCTACTTGAAACTATAGTTATAGTTTGCACACTAATTTGCCCTTACCGCACATTTCACACTGTCCAGTCTACATCTATCTGGTATAAGAATACATCCAAAACCATGAATCCAGGTCCTTAATCACATTTTAACTTCACTAATCTAATACAGCACTTTAGGAGTGTTTATTTTTAATGACATAAAAGTGCAGGAAACTGTTCTATAATATTCACATATTTCCTTATTCTGATCTTCAGAGTTTTAGGAGCCATGCATTTTTTAAGGATCTTTGCATTTGGTGTGTGCAACTTTATACTTACAGTTCTAAATCATTTTGAGTAGATACTGTATTTTTAAGAATAAACTATTTAAATGTTGCAACTTTTTTTTTCTTTTTTCCCCTAGGAGTAATCCCACCCTTAACCAATCTTCCAGCAAATGATTTCCCTCTGAACCACAGATCAACCATATATTAGATTTAATGGTGTAGTTAGAGTTAATTCTAAAACAAGCGCAGTACCAGAGGCAATCTGAAACTGAGGCCATTAATTGGATGCCGATTTTGTTTAATTTTAGTGAGAGTAAACTGTTAAGTACTGACAGAAGACAGAAGCTACTATATGCAACATTAACCTTTCTGCTGCCACGTAGGAGATGTGCCTTGGGGTAGGCACTTTAAGGTATTGACTTAGAATGTTGTCATTAGAAAGTTGTAGGGGCAAAGTCCAACGTACTCTGTGTGCACAAAGCCACAGGCTTGTCCTTTTGTTTGATCTGTAGTGGCTGGGAATCTTACATCACTCAAAGAGTTAACCTGCTTAGACACATTTCTGAATTTTAGGCACAAGGGACTTTTGTTTGCATCTAGGCAATTCTCTTAAAAACCTGCTGTCTCCAAAAAGACTTCAGCCCTGCTGACTTGCAAACTGTGCAACGCTATAACCCCCATACCCCTCATGCCAGCTCCTCCCCTTCCTCCTTACTCTGAAAAAAAATATAATAATTTTATTTTAAAGACAAGGCTTCATGACTGCTTCTGTACTGCGTAGCTATTTAGCCACTACGCAGTACCGGGCAAAGGTATTTCTCTTGTCTAATTTGTCACATAATCACCACAGAACACTCAGTCCTTCAGAGGGCTGAAGGAGTCTGAGCTGTCTAATAAATTCACCCTTTGCAAGGAGAAAATGTTTCACAATGAAATAATAAAATGGGGTTTCAGTTAGGAAAAAATGAGATAAACTAGTGTAGCAAATAAGTAAAGATTATACACGTAGGCAACCCACTGATCAAATATTTCTTAGGGCTATCGGGAATCTATCTAGGATACTGAGCCAGTTAGATAAAGAAATTACTGAAGAGTGATTTACTGAGTTGTTTAAGAGTCATGTTAGAAAGATTATTTTGCTCACAGCAATGTGCTAGCTCTGTTTTATTTAATGATCAGTTAAAAGCTGTGGTAGAATATTGCATGTATATGGGAGCTTCAGTCATTTATTTAACTATTGCTTATGCTTACCTCTACAATGTCAACCTGAAAATATTAATCATGCTATCAGAAGCTTAGCTTTACAAATATTTCCTCTACTCAGAGTCAGCATTAAAGCAATACTGTACATTAAAGAAAACACCAGCCTGTCTCGGGACATTACTGTTTCGGTCGGAGACTTCCGTCGTTTGGACATTTGAATCACTGGACATCTAGCCAGAAGGGATCTGAAAGGATTGTCTGTACTTTGATTCCCAGGAACCAAGAAAGGCAGTGTGCCCAGGTGGCCAAGAAGGCCAACAGCATCTAGCCAGAAGGGATCTGAAAGGATTGTCTGTACTTTGAGTCCCAGGAACCAAGAAATAAGGATAATTATGATGTTGATTGATTTGTCTTTGACATGTTCTAAGCATCTCTGTTGAGCGGCTAAGAGGACAATGCCCAACTGGTAACTCCCTATGCTGACAGTGGCCCCTTCCTGCACATCCTTCATCCCCTGAGCTCTGCGAATTCCGAGCTGCAAGCAGTGGTCATTCTCAAGACTCAGCATCTCCCACCTCAGCGCTTCCCCGTCTGAAGTCAATGCCATCTTCGTCTTTGCTGCTAGATGCAGAGGGGAGCCTTTGGCTCTGATTAGCACCTATGATTTCGTAATTTCTGAACTGAATCAGCCTCTTTCCATCATTACTTGCACCGAATGCTTCCCTTCACTTCTATGTTTCATTGTGCAAAAGGACAACTGGGAATTTTCATTTCTGTCTATTTTTTAATGGATAGCAGAGGTTATTTTCTTCTCCTTCTGCTTCAAAACATTTTCCTGAGTTTTTTTTTTTTTTAATTAATTCCACACTAGTTTCCTGAAACAAGGGAATCTAAAAATATAAACATTGGTTTTCAGTCTTCCGTCTTTTTATTTTCTTCTCACCAGAAGTTGAGAACTGAAATTATTTGAGACCATGTTAAAAAATTTTTAACAAGATATACTTAAAAGACATAAAAGAGAAAACGAATTTGCCTGTCTGCAAATGTAACTCATAACTAAGAAGTAAGTATCAGCATGTTTGTTTCCCACACAGTGCTCAAGTAAAAACACTTAGTTGCCAAAGTCTCCTAATGATTTCTGGTAAATCATTAACAGGTAAGATTAGTTAAATTCTGGTTACATTTCATCTTAATCTTCATGATGTGAGCTTCTGGGGTTTCAGGGGTTACAGGTGAGGAAGGCATTAACTCCAATTTAGGAGCTATTTTTCTCTAACTTGCTTCCTTTTGGCTCAGACTCTACGCTGTGATGAAGCACAGGGGCAACTTTCACACTTGTCTGTATTTGCAACATTATTTTGTTAACTTTATACAGGTGAACACGATCATTACCGGCAAAATCATAGGAAGGAATCTCAGAAGCTAATTGACACCAGCATTGCAGCAAATCAACTTAAACAGCAAACATACATAGTATAAGCTCTGGAATGAATGCACTCTAATAACAGATATTTCCAGGCTCTGGATTATGATGGATGTACCCAGCAGGGATAAATTACTTCTCTCCACAGCATGACTGTGCCTAGAAGACACATGCTTTGCCTTGTGTACTTTTATCTTTCACTATACTTCATAGAATCAGAGCAGCACCAACATAGAAATGCTCTTGTTTGCTTGCCCCACATAAAAGCCAACATGCCACTACCCTGTTCTCTGCAACACAGGGCTATGCCCACTGAACTGGATGCCCATCTTCACAGCCAAGTGCACAAGCGCATTTCATTTTGCTGTTAGGTTCGCTCCGCTGTGTTTTAGTTATTCCCTTGGGGCGGGTATCTAACATAGGGGAGCCTGACAGTTAATGGATGGTATACATTCTGGCTTCCCAAGTCTGATCCAGTAAACACATACGCGTAGTGGCTGAGCCATTTAAAAGCTAGCGATGGGGAAAGGAGGTTTGCGAGGTGATGTCTTTCTGCTATTGCCGTTATGACGTAGGTGTAGCCAGGAACATTGAAGTTGTGTTTTCTTGCCTCTGTCTGGAAGGTTGAGACTAAGTTAAGAAAGGAAAAATATTGCTAAAGGCCAGTGAAAATCTGGTACTTGCTGTGACTTTTTAAGGTGTGCAGTAGCCTCCCAAGAGAAATAACAAAGGTCCTTTTTGTTGCAACCTGTAGGTTTAGAAAGTAGAGAACATGACAAAATATGCAAGAATGAATCATTCTCTATTCTTAGGAAGACCTAGGTGCACTAACAAGCCTTGCCTGTCTTCTAGTTCTATAATGTTAGTTCCTATTTTTGTATGTCTAAATCTAAGAATCTTGTTAGCAATCAATTCTTAAGGAGATAATGTATTTTCTCAGTATTAGTAGGTAGAATGACAAATCAGCAGTAATATTCACCTTTCAGTTCCCAATACTACATTATTTGTGTGACAACTTCCACTTTGAACCGATCTCTAATACAAACCCTCAGTGTCCTGGGTCATAAGACAAGAAACTTCTGTCGCAGGTAAGGAAGAAATTTTCCTGATTGCACAGCGATTGTCAGCTACAGAGGTGCTTGAAATTTCCTTTAAAGCATAGGGTAAAACCTGGCTTTGCAGAAAAAATAAAATCAAAATATTTATAGTCATGAACAAAGTAATACAGCATAGTAGAAATATCCGTAATACTGATAGAGTCCTCCTCCGTCCAGGCAACAAATAATTATGTTGCATCTTGTTTTTTTGCAATGGGGGCATAAAGAAAGAGTTGGTAGAAAATAGCCTAGTATCAAATGATCACCAATTTGTTCAGTTTAATTAACTGGAAGAGAAGTAGCTTGTGGGTTGGAGGGGGCTGCATCCTTTCCCATTAGCACCAGTTGGTGCGGCGTGGGCACCAACTCACGTGCCAGCACGGCAGCTGCACCGCGATGCGGCTGCCACCCCCACCAGCACAGCTGCATCCGAGCTTATAAGGATCTCAATTTCAAAAGGATAAACTTTGAAAAATTAAGGAAACTAGTTAATGAGGTCAACTGGATTAAAGAGCTTAGGGATTTTAGTGTGGAGAAGGCGTGAAATTTCTTTAAATCAAAGGTGTGAAAACTGTCTGGAACTGGCATCTTAATCAAGGGGAAAATCTTGCAGGGAAGGACTCCGGAGCTGACTGGATAAATAACCATTTCTGAAAGGGCAGGAGAAATAAGCAGATAGCCTAAAGGGATAGGGAGTGTTCTATGTCTGAGAGGCCAGGAAACAGAGAAGTAGAGATAAGTGCCAAGAGTCAAGCTGAATTAGACCTTGTAAATTAAAGTAAACAGCATAAAGTTGTGGTTTGATTTTGGTTTTGTTTTTCCCAGCCATGTATGTATAAATATAAAAGAGAACACAGAAGGAGAAGCTCAACCACAGTGTAAAGAATAAGGAGTCAAGAACAAAATGGTTCATGTGTGGCATCAAATTTAAATCAAATGTATTGTTTTCTGTAAGGACACAAGTGCTGCCTATGGGAGATGAGGACAGGCTGGAAACGAGAATATCCAGGCTGAAAGTAAGGCTAAAAGCCCAACGCAATTATGTCACATAGGCCTAAGCATTTCCATTCCAAAAAAAAATACCCAGATAAGTAAGTGCATGAAAGTGCAGGTACAGCAGCAGTGATCTGAGCACATCTGTCAAGTGGAGTGACGAAGTTCATGAGAGTGAGCAGCAAACGGAGCCCTTGTATTTTAGATGATGGTGAGGACATAGGGTAGCTTAAACACTTAATCGGCCCATTAGTCCGATTGCAGTATTATACAAGGCTATAGGGAAAATCTTGAAAGAAAAATTAAGGAACAAGGGACAACAATGCATAAAACGCAACATGGACTTTCCAAAAGGATGTCTTGCCAGACTAACTTGATCTGTTTCTTTGATAACTGATTTCCTAGAGAAGGGAAATGCAGTAGGTCTAATCTATCTGCAGTTCAATAAAGAATTTGATTTAATGCCACTTGCAAAGAGGTTCAATAAAGTTTAGTAAATTGCAGGTAACCAGGTTCCCCAAAATAAGAAAGAACAAATATCAGTAAGTATGACACAAAGGCAACCTACTCTCCCTTCCCCCCTGAATCAGTGCATACTATTGGAAAAAGCAAAAGTAAACTAAAACCGTCATACTTTAATTTTGTTTTGCACTGTAACACAGAGCTAAGTGATACTGAGAGAAATGTAGGTTGCATTAACCAATTTCGTGTTATATTTATTAATGCACTAGCTGGACACAATATTGCTTGTTTTTCAGTCGAATTAATGAAACAAAATGAAATTACATCATTAGAAAAATATGTTCATTTTAAGTGCATCATATGGAAAATAGGAGAAAAAAAGGTTATCTACCCTGGTGCCCAAATTAATCAAGCATAGTAATAGATTGCAGAAAATCCATGTTTTTGTTTAAATGTATTAACTAGAGAGGCCAATTGAGATTAGTATAGGCAAGCCATCCCTGGACACTGTCTCATTTACAGCACTGCCTTGGAGAATAACGTGCTGGCGCATATTTCTGTGTTGTTGACTATGGTTCCACTCACTCTCCAGCTGGGAACATGTGCTCAATTTTTTATTGGTAATGGGTGTTTTCATGCTTCTACTTTCCCTGTTTACCTGACTGTTTGCGTGCAGTCTATCTAATTTATGGTTAGAGGATTGATTGTGCTCAGAAGAGTTCTAAACGCTTTTGGTGAATCAGTCATGTTCCTTGGTTTAAAAAAAAAAAAAAAAAGAAAAAGAAAAAAATTTAAAAAAAGGAAAAAAAAAGAAATAAAAACAGAAAAAAAGCCTCTATGTGTCTAATGTCACTTCTCGCAAAGAGTCTTTTCCCTCCCTTTCCCGTATTACTTAATAGTGTTTGGTATATCTGCATTTTTAAAAGCCTGGATTTGGGGAAATAGCCAGTGGTATTGCGAAATTTACCTTCCTTAGCAACAATTCCAGAAAACAGATCCCTAAAGAGTTTTTCTCCCGCTATAGTCTCCCACATATGGGGACAGAAAATGTGATGGGGAATCCCGAATATTTTTAAAGTACTTAAAGCTTGCTAAAACACTTTGTAATTCTCTTGCTTGCCGGAGATGCTTCGATGCAGATTATGTTTTAACGGATAGTGCTTTGCGAATAAATACTTGGCAAACAGTTGGAAGGCAGAGATGTGAAACAATCATAGCCTTGGCTATTGCATTAACCACGTTTTAATGATTTTTTTTTCTTTCAGAGGGAAGCTCAGCAAAATTATAATTTCTTTAATAAATAATTAACAGTGTATTATTTCAATAAATAAATTAGTGTTTATATAGTAAAGAATACAAATGTTTTGTGCATACATTCTGACCTACTTCTCTAGTCCTTCTTGGCTGTTTCCCAAAGAATTATTTTTAAAAATTAATGATGAACATCAAAATATTTCTGTTTATAACATCATATCAATGGTAGTTAAATCTATAAAATAATTCAATCGTTTATCCTTCTTATCTTGGGAATGTTTAATCAAGCTTGATATTTGCTTTAAATTAGCACTGTCAAATGTACATTTGTATAAAATCTCCCAAATCATGAAAGATTTATATTTGAAATGTATTTGGATTATTCTCTAGTTAATCAGCTAGATAAAAATTAGTGGTACTGTAACTAGAACAATTAATTGGATTTAAAAATTAAAAAATAACTGGCACATGCTACTTCATATACTGCTTCACTTTGGAAACACAAACCATATCTTAACTACATCAAAGGAATGTTTTGAACTGTTCACTAAATCCTAAATCCCTTGTTTTGTCCTTAACAGGCAAAACCTGTATTTTTTCTAAGGAAGTTTTGAACAGGAAAGGGAGGAATACATCCCTCAGGTAACGATTCTATAAAAAAAATTATGTGCTACAGCTCAGTAAACCACATATGCATCAAACCACAGACAAAACTTTAAGTACAGAGACGTTCATATTTAGTTTAAGTTTAAGGGTGGGTATTCCTTTATTCTTCATTGTCATAGAAGTTTCTAGGAGGTGAGGGCCATCTACAGAATATACTAACTTTGCTCGAGACATTTTAGTTAAAAACCCTTATGTGCTTAGCATCAGTCATGATCAAAATCAGCTTATAAGCAAAGCACCAGTGGGTGGACTTTGCTGTACGTCCCTGAGAAATTACTTCCCTGATGATTTGCAGAGAGTGCCCGATGACCAGTATTTCCCATTTCTGTGAGGACTGGGCTGGACTGGTAGGATAATGGCAGCATGGAAAGCTTCAAAGACAGTACTACCCATCTCTGAGCTGTCCAGAAGAGTTAGCCATGGAGTAGGGAGTTTGGTGTCTGGCAGGTAGAGTCATGGGGGAAAAAAGAAGGTTTAGAAGGGAGGCACGCGGCTGCTCTTGTTTGGGAGGGACTAAAGGAGCTGGGAGCTACAGTCATGGGGAGGAGAGGCTTAAAAATATCCTCTGCTCTTGATACTGAAGGAATGCCAGAATTTATAGGTTCTGGGAAAGATAACGAAGAAAAATACTGAGACAGGAGACAGTAAATAGGATGATCTTACATTTGTAGCCTGATACTTGTCCCAGATCCCAGCATCTCTCAGACCAGCCTCTGTATCGCAGGACAGTGAACATACTTCTGTCTGACTCACCGTGCTTTTGTTTAAAGGAAACCATCAGGGGAACTGCCCTTTGGGTGAGTAAGGCTTCAGCCTTGGTCAGGGTTTCAGGAGACCACTGTGACAGAAATAATCACTGGTGTGCCACATCTCTTGTCTTCTCCAGAACTTCTTGCTGCTATAAGCAAGTATTAATTTACTGTCCTTGTACTCCACTGAACCCCCCAATCTCTTTTCTTGTAGTCCAAAATGTTAAACTGATAAAACGTAGGTCTCCTCAGTCACAGCAGGATGTGCTTTACTCATTCTAGCAGGCTAGCCATGCTTTGTGCTTTTAAATTATTTAGACCTGCCAGATAAGTCAGAATCTGTTTCATCTGAGCCTTGTCTTGTACGCCGTTTTTTCATCTCACAATACTGCCATTAGTCATCACAGGTAAGCTTACAGGCTAATACAGCCCTTCACTCACCTTTTGGCACTAGAAATGCTGCCTTGGGCCTTCTAGAGCATTGGAAATTCTTCAGAGACTTCTTCCAGTCCTCCAAGGCAGTTGAGAAAATTCTCTAGAGATCTGGCAAATAAACAAGAAAATACCACATAAGATAGATGGAATTTCCTACAGTTATTATATGTACTGGGCAAGCTTTCTGCAGCCGCGTCTAGGTTTCATGATATGAAAATGACTATGGATTTTCATTTGTGAAAGTACGTTAAATATTCACAATGCCAACTAAAATGGATTTTTCTGAACCTTAAAATAAAATAAATGCCTGTAATAATAATGGCCTTACACTATTAAAATGATGGAAATATGGATCTGGCTTTCCTGAAGGAGCAAGGAGAAGGCTGAGTTGTTGCAAGCGATACCATTTTAGAGCCACAGCAAACTTAAACAAGGCAAGGACTCGACCAGGGTCCCTTTGCTCTGCCCTGGTAGTATATAGGTACTAGAAACCTGTCCGAAGTAGGCAAGGGAGTGTTTTTGGATGGGGCGATATGACCAGGCAATGGGTCGTCTATTACGATGCCACTCTCCTCTGGTTGCTGAAACAGCTCCTTAGTGGACTCGTAAAGTTTTCAATATTGAGTGTTCAATTCAGAGCATCTTTCTCCTCCCTGGCTAGTGGAATTATGTCTTGAGCATTTACAGTTAATGCCAATGCCCTTTTCCTGGCTCTGTGATCTCATGTGTTATCAATAGCTTCTGGACAGATGAAAGATGCCCTGCTAGGTGCCACGTCCACGACTGCAGCCTAGCACGCATATCTCTGCCTTCCCCGTGGTCCAAGCGTGGCTCTAGCTCAGCCTTCAGAGTCAAACAGCTTGGACAAGTCTATCAAATGCTGTTGTGAACTGCAGCGAGGGCTGAAGTTGTCTCTAAGCAACCTAAATCCCAGGGGACACAAAATAATTTCTATTTACTTTCTGGTCCTCTACCCAAAAAACCTGATTGGGTGTAAGGGCTGCGGCTACACAACGGAAAGCTGCAAACTGGCCAAACTGAATGATGAATGTCCTTGAAAGTATTGTGTTGTTGGGACATGATGCTGCCTGCTGAAGGCACACACTTCCAAGAAGCGAGGGAAGGCAGAATTGAGGACAGAGTATTTGTCCCGAGCAATCTGTTCTGCTCACAAGCAGAAATCATGCCCGCAGCCTTGAAAGCATTTTTCAGATACCTCTAGAAGGTGCTTTATTAGTTTTGTGGAAAACCAGTTTATACGTGGATCTGCATGAGGTTTCAAAAACGATTACATAGGAAAAACCTAGTGCTGCCAGGCAAGGTGAGGGCTGCCACATCCTCGGATGTGCTTCTCCTCTCCTTTGTCTTCTTGAGCACCAGGGATTACCACCTGCAGACAGGCTGCCCTTCAACCCCTTCATCTTTGGAGGGCCCTCACATGCCCCCCTGCCCTTCCCTGGGGGTCAGACGCACGTTGCATGCAGGAACTTTGCCAGGTGTCCCAGGCTGGCTGACCTTGCGGGTCTCACTGGGGTTGGAAGGCACGATGTAAACCGAGGAGATCTCTGGCCCTCTTATACTTCAGGCAATATACAAATATCCATGTGTATCCTCTACCGCTGGAAAAGAAAAAACTCATACTCTCTTGTTGGTAGGGTGCCGTCTGGGGTCTGCTCATCTGGCAAGCTGTATTTTTCATGGCAGTGAGTTCTCATGCATTTTATCAATTTAAGAGTAAGGAATGCTGGGGGGTGGTTTGGGGTTTTTTCTTTCATTTTCCTTGTTTTGTCTTCTTAAAAAGTCAATGAATTTTTTTTCAAAGGAAAGATAGAGGTTCATGTTTCTGAGATCAACGGCAAGATACAATGGTTCAGTTTTCTTCCTGGCATGTATTTGCTCTGTGGTATGGCAACTACTGTACCACAGCTGCTTCCCAACACTGCTGCTCCCCAGACTTCCCTTATTCCTGGCTGTCTCTTACTAAAACATCTCATCTTAGCAGGCCCCCAAAATGAGAGCATTCCCACTATTTTTCTTTTTTTTTTCATGTAACTGCACGAGGGAGGGCTGTACATTAGCAGCAAGAGGCTGCAGTACTAGTCCTCAAGAAATACCACAAAGCAGAAATATTGACCCATGTTGCAGACACTGGTGCCCTGTCCTCATCACAGTAGCTTGGGCTGGACACCAGGGCATGGCACACATTCTGTTCCCAGTGGTATTAAGGTCAGAAAGCAAAATACGAGCTGGAAAATCAAGCTTTGGAAAGAGAGGCTGTGAGGTGACTTTCCATCTCCTAACCCCCTCCTCTCCAGTTCACAATCTGAGCACCTAGCTCTGCCATCCTCCACTGAAGGAAACGCTCATGCTTCAGACATGGTGCAAAGTTCTCAGCTTTCAGCAAGAAGTTATTAATGCTGTGACATTTGTGCTGCAGCCATCGATCAGCTGTGGTGTGATTTTCTCAGTGATTTCCTGTTCAAGCAATCCCTAGGTAATTTAAGAAAACATGACACAGTTGTGCTTCCTTTTGCTGCTTATGTGACATGATTGTTTTATTGGCAAGGATAACACCAAAGCACACCCATAGTTCTTCACAAGTTTTGAAGATAAATGGATTTTTGATCTGTGATGTTTTTAATTTCACTAACGTGTCTGTAAAGGCAGATTTTATTCCCTGGATGCTGTATATGTTATCTGTCTATCAGACCAGCAGGCCTATGTTACATCTGTGGGTTTGAATCTCAATTCAAATTTTAAGTTTCAATAAAATTCAGGGCCTCTGGGCAAACTTGGGTTTGGGTTTTTCTGGTGGCCATGCCTGTTTCTTGTTTTAGAGAGAGAACAGCTCAAAACCTCTACACAATTAGATTACCCAGTGCGAAGTTTAGTTTTCTTTCCAGTCTCCATGGTAGTGCTATTTTGATATTCTCCTTCTGTTGCAATTCATAGCCTGGACAACACCAGTCATCCACCAGTCGTCTTGATTTATTCTTTATTTTGTTCTTGTATTATTGGACCTCTTTGCATTTGAAGGAGAAATAAGGTGAGCTTTCAAACACCAGCCAGTCTTTACCTTTATTATCCACCTTCACATTTCATCTGGTACTTTTGGTTTTCATCACGGGAAGAGGTATAATGTATGTAGCATCACATATGAAAAAGAAAATTGTGTGGCCATGGTGACCTCTAGTCTGAAAGTATTTTTGAGGAGTTATGTCCAAGGCAGTGGACATTTACCTGGGCTGTTTGTAGCAGTGGGCAGAGCTGTACGGTGGCTGGGGACGGACCGGACAGCCTGCAGAAGCTGTTGGTACTCCCACATGCTGGAAGAGCTAGTGGGATGAGGAACACCAGCCAAAAAGCTGCAGGGTAGATATCCCTGACACAACGGCGCAGCAAACTCATAAATCAAACTTATCTCAGAGCTCGTACAAAGCATGCTTAGTTCACAGTTTTCAAGATAAATTATTTCAGCTGTTTAATTTATTTTTTGTTATTTCTAATTAATTTAAGCAAAGGTTTTCATCTGAGGAGTGTGCACCATCAAATGAAAGCAAGACTTTACCCAGGTGGTTCCAGAGGAGATTTAACGTTTTCCTTTTTATAACAGTACAGTGCTAAAAATGTTTATTTCTTAATACTCTCTTGCCCATAAACTAACAAACACCACTATGGTATTTCAAAGTTTATTGCTCTGGGTAGGCTCAGATAAAAGGCCATATGTTTCTAGCAGGGTCTCTTCAGACCAATAAATGTAATGTGGCTTTGCTCATTCAGAGCAGCGAGATTCAACTGTATAACCATTTCAGTTTACTACAGTAGCTTTTCTACAGAAGCTTTTACTGTAGAAACACACTTTTATCCGTGGGGGTACTTGCTTTGTTTCCATAATGTTAATAATGTCTTCCTTCTCTCTCGGAGTGTTTAAAGATGATTATTACAGCTGGCTGGCACTGCCTCTGAATGCCAAAGACTTCTCAGCCTTCTTAAAAATTCTGCATTGGGTATTACTCATTTAGTTTTTAATTATTAGCATTTATATCTGTTTTTATATCTTTTGCATATCACTCAGCTGTTCAAAGGGAGTATTCCCACGCTGCCGGTCTGAAGAGCTGCTGTCTGAAGGCACCGGCAGCCCGGGGAATCCTCCCATACGCTGTCTGTGGCCAACCCAAAGAGCTGACGAGTGGGTTCTGCCAGTGCCCATTACACTGATACCATTTTGGGGTCACTTTATCCGTGATCTTCAAATAATGAGCTCACAAAGATTATTTCAGGGTCTTTCTAACAAATAACGCTTGCTTTGGTCTCTCTGTTATTTCTTTTTACCCATATAAGCTTTATTTTCCATTACATATTTAGCCTTTATGGTCTGATATTCTATTTTCCAAATAAGCCAAAGGCTGTTGTGATTGTTATGGCTGGGAACCTCCTGCAAAGGTTGCTAGAGAGATAAAGTGCAATCATCAGCATTAGCTGGATAACATAAAAACTGTGTTAAATGACATCTAGAACATTTTTCAAATAAATTACTCTGCATTTCCACTACCCTCTCCCCCAGTTTCTTAGTACTTGGAGAAGTAATTTAATCCGTAGCTTAAATGGGATGTCAACAAAATTTTTGCTACTTTCTCCCTCGGTTTGGGGGTCAAAATTACATTCCATTTTAAAAAATTGGCCTTTCGACATATATCTGTGCATTTTTAAATCTCCAAGGATAATCTCCCTCCCAAGTCTTGATTTCTGCTGTTTTAGCTTATGCTAGATTCTTTTGTTCTCATTTTCATCTTGTTTTCTAAAGAGTCTGTTCATCTTGTACGTGTTCATGCTATGTGTATGGGAGATCCAGGAACTTTAAAACCTACTGAACTATTTCAATGCATATCTGCAAATGCCTGCCATCTTCATCAAAATACTTAAGAGAGATCTTGGTAATTCCTCTTCTGCAGAAATTGTTGCAGTTCTAAACTTAATTTGTATTAGACATCAGAGAATCAACAAGTTGTGGGAAAGAACTTTTTCTAAAAATTAAGGACTTCTATAAAACTGAAGTTTGCACTGTATTACAAATCAAACCATCTGATCTTCTGTTACGTTTCTCTGTCCTGTGTATTTTTTATTTTCTATTGGAGATCATATGTTGATGTACATTTTTGCTATGATTAGGTCATTTTGCTATTTTCTCCCATATCGATTATTTGATATCTAGCCTTGGCTTACACTGCAGCCTTAATATAATTAAGTAAAAAATGTCAACCAACTCAACTACTTTTGAAAGCAGTCTGTCTTAGTTCCACTGTTCACACCACTCCGTAGTTCCTTCCATTTGGTTTCCAATTTCCTTTAGCCCTTGAATCCTCCAGCTCTTGGGTATATTTATATCACATTATCATCTGCAGATTACAAAACCCTTTCTGTGTGATAGATAATTTTGTTCTAGACATGCTATTTGACCTCAAGAGTTGAATAACTTGTCTGATGTTTAACACGAGGTAAGTTTCCGCACGTGTGTTAGTCCAGAGGAGTTAATGAACCACAGATGTGCACACCTGTATACCAAATACTCACGTGAACTGAACTTATTCTACCTCGCCTCACTGATTCAGTCTGCACATTTCCCACCCCTCTTCACAATGAAATATATTAAAAACTTCGGTTTATGTGATATTTTTAAAATGCCTTTGTCTTGTCTGGTAGAAAATTCTTGACCAGCTACAATTAGTGACAGAACTTGCAGAATAGCTTACCGCCTGTGTTTTGTTTCCTGCTTTCTTATAGCTTTTTTACCTAATGATAGAGTGTTCTGTGGGACAGAATAGTACTCTGTGATTTCAGAAATTTTTTTGTGGGTGTTACTGCTTGCTGCAGTTGCCCTGCCTGAAAAATGAGCTGCAAAAGCCCCGCTGTGTGGGTGCAGCATAGGTCAGCAGAATTAGAATTTTTGTTGATGAAGTTTCACCAGTTTCCTGAAAGTCAGTTGAACTCACTTCAAATAGTAAGGCTCTGTCGGCTGTGGATTTTCACTTTTAGGATTTTGCTCCCCAAGCACACCTGTAACAGTAATATATTCATGTAGCCTTGCCCTTTTTATTTATTGTCATTTAAGTGGATCTATTAATAAAAACTAAACTTGGCTAGAGTAAACATCAGCCATGGCCAATCTTCAGTGCGTTCCTTTATACTTACAAAGGAAACATCCTTAGAAATGCTTGTAAAATCAAAACTTTAAGTCTTTGCATTATATTACAGATATCCCGTGTCACTCAGAAAACTCACAGGGTTGTTGTGTGGACACAATCCACTTGCTGGATTGCAATGAAAGCTGCTTGAGTATCTGGCATGTGCCAATGAAATGCCGTAGAACCCCATTCTTTGTTTCTTGAACCATCAAGTGCTATTTTTTTCTTCACAATGAATAACTCTTCTGCTTTTCTGTATGTCTTGGAGACAATTTTTCAAAAGAAAGATCCTAGTCAGATGCTAATTTCATTATTTCCATTATTACTTTTATCACCCTATGACACTTCAGTATCAATTTGAAATGTTTTGTAACCCTGAGACAAGTGACACTGTGTAGCATCTTTCAAAGGAGACAAATTGAAAATCAAGTGTAAGTATTAATTTTGTAAAAATGACTTGAAATGTGTTTTAATAGTTTTGGATATATGCTGTTGTTTTTACCTGACTGCTTTCAGTGGCTGCAATGTTAAAAAATGGAACAAATGTTGAAGCCTTTTTTACACATCCTTGAAATCTTTGGCACTAGTGCCAAATCAGACTATGTAGCAAAAAGAAAAAGCACATGTATGGTACCTTATGTTACCTCTGGTACATCTAGACATCTAGACACAGTAGAAGAGAATGTGTTCTTCAAGTCTGTACAGCAATGGTTTCCTACTCAGGAGAAATGGTACCTACAGAAGAAGCACATGGTACTTCCAAATTTCCACTTTGATATGTCTAATTCCATTGTGGACATTGATAGAGAGGAAGATGAGGAAAGACAAATTTATGTAGCACTCAGGATAGGACATGAAGAATACTGATGTATTGGAATTTAAGAGAGTATCTGAGTTCAGGATACTCTAACACGAAAAAGTAAGAGATGTGGTACAAAGTTGGTAGAAAGGTGAAAGCCAGCAACATGCAGAAAAAAATTTTTATCTCTAAGAGGAACTGGTTCAGAAACATCATTTACTGTGCCTAGTTAAGTTACTAGTGCTTTGAAAATCTGAAACATGTGTGATGCACACCATCAAATAGGGGATTTCTTAAATTACAGTTGTATGCTAATTACTCACTTTAGGCAGTGGTTTGTCTGAAGCAGTAAATGATCCCAGACTTTTTGTCTTAGCAAGAAAAAAACCTTACCACTAAAATGTTGGGGACTGCTAGTCACCAGTGCAGGAATTGCCACTTTTCTAAACCTTGAATAGAAATGAATTCAATAAAAAGAGACATAATGACAGATTTATAAAAGCAACGTTCCTTTACATAATGGATTTTCTATTCTAATGTTTCTTTACTGTAATCCTTTAAAATTATGCAAAAAATTTATTATTTAAGTGATAGTAAAGAATTCATTAAAAGATTAATAGTTCTGGTTTACCAATTCGCTTACCAGGTCACTTAATTATTTAGTTCATTAATTCTGTAAATGTCAGACTTACCATGAACTCTAGTGATTTGCATAAGTAAGGTTATAGTTCTACGAGCAATTGTCGTCTAACAACTTCAAACAAGAATTTGGTGTTATTTTTACATTTCAAATGAAAGAAGGTGTCTGTGCCTGTGCACACACACATACATATAAAGATGGGAAAACCAATCTAGCTAATTGATCTATCGGCATTAAGAATGGCTGGGGGGAGAAGTGGAAAATTTTTTTCCAAAGCATCGAGAAGATAGCCTCCAAATTAGACTATACGAGTGGGACTTCTTTTAGGAGTCACATTTCCCATTTAAAAAAAATCAGTCTTTGGAGGAAATATGAAGTCTTCTAAAGCTTCATTTATTTATGTAATAAAAAATATTACTCATTGGAATAGTGAGCTGATGGCTCATTGCAATTATCAAAAGGATTCTAGTACTGGGGTGACATTTCAGATAAAACAAACATTTACGCTATGCTAATGTGATCCCAACACCAGTACTTACATGTATAGATTTGTACGTATACACACATATATATGTGTGTGTAAACATGCCTAGAGGTACAGAAGAAATACTTGTAAGAGCATTGGAATTTAGTCTAAGCAGCCATTAGCTGTTGTTTAATCTTCAGTAGTAGCCATCAAGGCAAGACACTGTAGAGTCTGGCACAATGAACCTTCCTTTTGCATAGGTGAAGTTTTCCATTCACTTGGTAAGCCTGAGTGGAGAACATCAATAGCTGGTTATTATGCACCATGTAAAATAATTTGATGCCTTGTGATGCATACAGGCTAAGTAAGGCCATCTTAAATAATTTTTATTGTGGAATGATTTCTTCCATTACAGATTCTATGCACTGTAAAATAGCATGGGGCTCTAACAGTCACAAGCCAGTGTGTACCCATGTATCTTGCTGCAGCGAATGGTTAAATGTGAAAATGAATCCTTTCTGGCAGGCTAAACTCACGTCCCTCTGTATTAGTGGCATCTGCTCTGGCATGTGAGTCAGCCTTGCTCTTAGCCAGTGCATGCCAAGCAAGTACAGGTTTCTAGGGGGCAATACCTGATCTGTTCAGACCCATTCCCACAGCCCCCATGAGTGGATCTATAAAGTACAATTAGTCTTGTAATTAAGGGCCACAGTATTAGACCCTTCAAGCATTTTTTTTTTCTTTTTTGACAGCACAGCATCAATCTTGTGACAGCTTCCCTGTCAATCTTAGATTGTGATAAACAAAGTGCAAGGATTATAGCTTAAATGATGTGAAAGCCTGTAACGCATGAGGTGCACTTACACAAATTAGGCTCGTTCAGATATGTGAAGTAAATAGGTACAACTAGGAGAACAGGCCAGTGGTATGTATACACAAAGGAGGTATATAGGACAAGGGGCAATGGCTTTAAACTGAAAGAGGGAAGATTTAGATGAGATATGAGGAAGAAATTCTTCCCGGTGAGGGTGGTGAGGCAGTGGCAGAGGTTGCCCAGAGAAGCTGTGGCTGCCCCATCCCTGGAAGTGTTCAAGGCCAGGTTGGATGGGGCTGTGAGCAACCTGGTCTGGTGGGAGGTGTCCCTGTCCATGGCAGGGGGGTTGGAACTGGGTGGGCTTTAAGGGCCCTTCCAACCAAACCATTCAATCATTCTATGGTTCTGTGATAAAGGTGTAAAAATGGGAGCTTTAGAGACAAGAATCTTTGAGTATTTTCACCTAAGGCATCTGCATCCGTTAGGTATTTCCTGCTGGAATAAATTGTGTCTTTTGCAATGTTAATAATTTTGGGAGCAACAATGTGAGTTTTTGTATGGTCTTGGGAAAGAAAAAAATGGTACAAAGAAATGTAGAGTCAAAGTTTCGTGGATTGATAACTACTATTTGATTTCCTGGGCTTGTCTGTGTCTGTTCATGGATGGAGAGCTAGGGACTGGGCTGATGTTGCTGATTTTGGGACATAAATAGGCCATAAAACTCCTATGTCCTTTAAAAAGTTTTATTATATTAAAATGGGATCTTCAAAGGGAAATAGCTGAATAGAGAAAGAATCAGTGTAATGTCATCTAATACGAATCGCCACAGAGCTGGCTGTAAATAGGACCCAGAGTTTATAGACATTAAACAATGTTTGCAGACAAACCAAAGCGATCCTCAAAAAACGGCAGCTGTCCTGTAATCTGACCCTGGTTTACTTCCAGCTAAAAGGCCAGTTTTTTGTCTGTTCTGTGGTACACAATAGTTACTCAAACATTTTTACTAGCTCTGAAACCTTTTGGGGCGAAGAACATAAACCCAACCATACTGACAAGCATTTAAAAATGTTCAAATATGGTTACTTATAAAATTCTGTAGCCAAAATAGTTTTACATTTAATTCTGTCTTTGTTTTAGTTTAATCAATACTTCTGTTGCTTAATTGGGCACTTGCCCAATTAATCCTGGAGATCTGAGGGGCCGATCCAACCTTAAATCATAGCAAAACAAATCTGAAGATCCCATACAAATTGACCACGACAGCAGATTGTAAAAATCACCACTAAATCTCATAGAGCATGACAGCACTAGTGGCCTTGCTTGAGCTTCTGGTGCTTCAGTTCTTTGCATGTGTTGTACCTGTGTTAGCACAGAGGTTCTTTATGTAATCATACGAACAGTAATGCAGCTGGTGAATAGGACTTAGTTTATTAATATCTGATTTAAAATTAAACCAGCTGCCTCTTCTCCGTTCCTCAACCATCCGTGAAAAAGCAGGTAGAAAGATGGGCTGACAGCAACCTCCTCCATTTAGATGAGAGGAAACAAGTTAGTTGGGATTGTTGCCTTACCCTACAAAAAATACTGGTTGATAATCCCGAAATGAGTTTGCTGATGAGCACTGAGTAGTTAAAACTTTGTGATTTGTTGTTTTCCTACACGCTTTGAGCAATGACATGAATGCCGCAAACAGAATGGCAGAATACAATCCCAAATCCTCTGCAGCTCAAACTGGTTGCAGTGATGTCCTATTGCTAATAAGTGTTAATTTTTCTGACTTTGCAGAGTTTGCACATGCAGAAATCCTCTAAATTTTCCTGACCCCTAGGGCACATAAGAACAGCAGAGCAGCATTTTACTTAAATCTGTGACTGTTTGCAGTATATTGGCTTTAAGCACGGCAAGGACTGAGGTGATCCTGCACATTCAAGAACAGAGATGGTCCAGATACAGAATTTGCAGGGCAGCCTCATAGCTGCTTGCAGATGCAGCTGGTTTGGGATGGAGACTCCAGCTGAAAATGAAGTGTGGCTGGATGCAGTTTCTAAATACTGAGCCAGAACCTCCACTGGTGTACACTGGCAGTGCTCCGCTGAAGTAGTTACGGGAGTTTATGTCGGTTAGACTCTTGCTCAAGAACTTTTCTGATGTGTTAACTTGGTGTTGTTGGCTTTTGTCTTTATTGCTCTTCTGATCTAGATAAGAAAATCCCGATTTCTTAAAAATGCAACATTAGCCTTCCCAATGCACGATTTGTTTGTATGTGTGATGTTATCAAAGTAAAAAAAGCTGTCAAAACAGAAATGCTACTTCAGTATAGGAGAAACGAAACCTCATGCAGTCACTTTGAGTTATCCAGCTGTGTTATAAAAAATAGGAGTGTTTGGATTATGTGAACTGTCATTTGTAGGTGTATTTTGAAATATGGTGTATTTTGAAGGTGGTGGACATCAACATTTCATCAGCTTTGTATTACTGAAAAATGTGGGGATTTCCTAATGACTGTTAATAGCCAATGAGTATATATTCTTCACTACCTACTGGTCAGCAGATTATTACGGAAATACGCTTTCATCTATTTTGGGAACATAGATCAGGTCAAAACTCTGTCTCCTCTGTTACTGTGATCAGTATTAGGTGTTTCTGATAAACAATTACTCAGGCTTCCTGATTCTAATGGTGCTTTGAAAAGTGAAGATTTAATAATGCCTGTAAACTATGCAGTACACAAACTTCGATGTTAACAATAAAAAATTGAGACTATTTATAGTTTTATAAATGTCTGTATGCTAACTGCTTCCCTTTTGTTCTATATTGTGTAAAACATGTATCTCCTCAGAATGTATTTCAGGTTGTACAAAAGGATTTGAAATTTTTTTTTACTACGAAAACTGAAACTTGAAGCAAAAATATTTGTTCTGAAGAACTGGAAATATCTGACATATTCAATTCGATTTGGACTGATAGAGGTACAGCACTACAAAATAATCGCAGGATTAGTATTCAGCCTGTGACTATTCAGACTATTGCTCAGATAAAATGACAAAAACAAATGTGAAAGTTCTATGAAAAAACATCCAAGGCTGTGAAAGTCTAAGTACAGGGGACATATTCTGTAGTATCTAGTCCCCATCTTTCTACGGTTTAATCAAATACCATGTTAATAACTCTGATACTGTAAGACCTTTTACTAGCTTGCTCTGATGTTTTTCTGTCAAGGGCTAACTAATAGTTTTAGCTCTCCAAAGAACAACATAACAAAGATAAGGCAAATGCCAGGAAATATATTCATTAAATGGTCCAGAGAATGCCAAGGACAAGCTCACTGTATAATGTGTTAGGAGAACATCAATATTTGAGAAAAGGAAGATGCTGCTTTGGTATAACATATTTGTGAAAACTGGAATAAGCATGTTTTAAGCAAGGCTTCTCTTTAATTATTGTCTGAGTTTCACATAAAGTCTGCTTCATCAACTGGATAAATATTTGACTGCTGTTCAGTAAATTGCATTAGTTTACTTTAACTGTATGCTCAGCCTTATTCAGGCATCCTACATTAGGCAATGTAGTGTGTAATGCATCTCTGCAGGTGACCAGAGCTATTCTCTGTATGAGGTAAATTAAAACTCATATTTTAAAAATTAAACATTCTTGCACTTCATGATTTCAATATTTAATTATAACCTGTGTCAGGGCCTAATCTCTGACTGAGTCAGGCATGAAATTAATCAAAAATGAGGCAAAAGCTTAGCAGTTCTACTGCACTGTAAAAATAATTTTTTCAGCAATTCTACGATTCTAACAGAAGTTTTGTGAGAAAGACGCTGGTGAGCATGTAGTTAGGGCAGCAGTTAAAAGGTTAGTAAGTAGCCAAAATACTGATGATTTTTGTTAGTTGCCTTGAAAAAAAACCCAGCAGAACAGTTTACTCCTGAGATGCAAGCGCACTGAGGACGTTGTAACATCACAGACGTGATCAGACAAGGAAAAAAAATCTTTGCGTCTTTCTAAATCTATTTCAGGAAGAAAACCCAACTACATTAACAAAGTGCAGCCTTGTCATTCTCATGGAAGTTGCATCAGGCTACTAATATAGGAGCAGATTATTTTATGTGAAATTAAGTATACTGCAACTATAGAGAGTGTAACTATATTTTCCTTTGCAAAGTCCTTGTGCAAATTAATCTGCTGTAAATGAACTGTTTGTAGTTATATTTTTTTGACTGACAGAAAAAGCTGGTGCAGAGCAGTGAGTTTCTTTTTTCACTGTGTGTAATAACCTTATCTTTCCCCTCTTTCAGTTTCCTCTTTTAAACTCAGCAAGTTCAACACCAGACTTTGTAGCTGAGAAACAAAGGAAATGGTGAGGTGCTGCAAAAGGCCGAAAAGAATTCTTGAATTTTCAGAAAGTTCAAGCTTTTTCTGCAAGATCATGAGATTGTGCTTTGGTTTTACATGGAAAACATAGGTTTGGTTTATTTTGATGATTTGGTGTATTTTTTTGTGGCCTCAGCACTTCCTGAAATGAATCATCCATAAAAACAGGAAGTGCAGATGTGGCCAACAATAGTGGAAAAATTCCCAAACAGGCTCCTAAAGGCTGACTGAACTACTTTTGGCATAACAATATAAAGTATATAAATATATTTGAACAGACAGTGTAAGTGGTAACTTTCTCCTATCCCGGCACAAAGCTGACTTGGCTTCCGAAGGCACTCAGGTAGCAAAACCGGCAACTATTTTATTTAGCTCAGCTCTATATTCTGCTCAGACACAGGTTGCCTTTGTGGTTTTAGGCTAATCATGTGTAACCTCCTTAGTTTTACCTGTTGTAAAACAGTTCACATTGCTAATGATTTGTCTGAGAATTTGTCTGGCATATGAAAAATTTCTTATTATTGCCAGAAGAAAGATTTGGAAGGTGGTAGCTGAGCACGAACTTAACTGCTGGTTTGTTTATTTGGGAGAAGAAGCCATTCTAGCAGGTACAGATCTTGAAGTGCCATATTTTAAAAAGAAAAAAAAAAATTTGCAGAGTCATTTTGTATGAGCCTGCTGCCCCAGATGGCTGAGAACAATTGTTTTAATTGTTAACATTGAAGTTTGTGTACTGCTTGGTGATAGTTCGAGAACCACCAACTCACATCCGCTTTGTTCTTTTGTTAAGATTATCCCTTAGCCCTGGAATCACGCTGGATCTCATCACTGAGAAAATTTTACACCTATTAAAGTACCTTGGCTAGTGTCACGGTCCACTAAGTAATGGACTC
>NW_009595406.1:0-9009 GCF_000690535.1 Cariama cristata
AGGGCTGCGCTCCTCTGGGGTGTTCTGGCGGACAAGAGGAAGACCAGTTCTTTCAGCTGTCTAGCCTCTGTTTACTAAAAAGTCTCCTTTTTCGCAAATGAAGTAGAAAATATTTCAGTATCGCCATCTCCATCATCTTCTTCCTCCCCAGATCCGACTCAGTAAAAACTTTGTCCTTTCCTACGTTATTTTAAACATACTATCTCCATCTGACAAAAGATCTTACACCGTCACTAGGAATTCTTGCTTTACAAGTACGTTTTGGAAAATTTGCATTTCTTTTTAAACCTGTCAGTGACTGACGTTCTTCCTGTAGTCTTCAGCTTGCCTTAATGACTTTTCCCCATTTTGTAAATGAATTTTATACTTTTTCTCCCTCCCCATTTTAAAAATTATTTTCAGTATTATATATTGCATTTTTGCTCTGACTGCTGTTGGAACCACTGAACCACAACAGGCTTAAAAGTTACCCTTTTTATGAAGTGCAGCTTGTTAGCCATCTAACAGAATTCAGAATTTGTTTTCTTCCTCTCTAAAGCTTTCCTCCTCTCACTCTCATTTATAATTTCCCATTCTCTGAGACACCCTGATACCTCTGGGCTGACCGTCCCCTCTCACTGCACTTCGTTGAAGTGATGAGGGTAGTGATGAGAAAGTCCTCTGTTTGCCGGTAGTGACTGTAGTCGGGTCACTTGGAATGTAGTCACTTGGAAACCGCCACTCTCTGCTACAGTTATTATAATCCTGTGTAATATTTTGCATGCCTGCGTCTGTTCCATTCGCTTAAACGCTATCCAACTACTTTGTTGATAACTAACATAGTTTGCGTGGTTTTGCCTGTTGATTTCCTTAACCATTCTGCCGCTATTTCACCAATAACTCAACAGTATGTAGCTGTACTCGGATTCAGTGATGTGAAGGGACAGAAAATAATATAACCATTTTCTTCGAATAATTGCCCTGGGTATGTACTACTGCTTTCCTTTTGACTGGCCAAGACAAAAGCATCTCTGACTGGGATCTCAGCTTGTTTCTCCTGAACTTCCCGCTTTCACAGCAAGACCGGACACCTTTCCCTCTTGCGCAGGGAGGAAAGGGGCTGCTCTGGAGAAGTCGGTAGTTGTGGGGAGCTGAGGGACTGTAAGATTACTAAGCCGTTCCCCATCAAGGACTGCCATCTTCTGTTTTAAGTGATTTCTGTTTGCCCGATCTGAATGACTTTATAAAGGAACTGGGCAAAAGTATGAGAATGAACGCTCTACATTTTGGAGAGGGTGGAAGGTCATGGAAAATCCACACTGTCGTCTGGGTTTGAGAGACAGTGTCTGACCTGTTTGATTCTCCAGTGGACGTAAGAACGTAAGAACATGGTTACAGCGAGGCGGGGTACAGCTATGCCATGACCTTCTCTAGGCCAGCGGCAGTGGGAAACACCTCCAGGGAGTACGGGTGTTCCTGGCCACTTTGTGCAGCCTGGTCCCCTTCTTCTCCCCAGCCAGCACAATCACTGGAATAGGGATGTTAGAAGGTACTACCCTGCACACTGCCTTTAATACCTGCTCACAGACCTGCTGTCCCTGAATTTGCCTAATCCTGCTTTGACCCTGCCTTCGTAGTCTCCTGTGACAACAAATTCTGGAAGTTCATTACTCTCTGTGTAAAAAAGAACTTTCTTCTCTCAGTTTCAAACCAATCTCCTATCGGTTTCACGGAATACCTCCTAATCCTTGTGTTGTAACTGCTGAATAACGGTGAATAATAGTTACTCATTCACCTGACACATTCTCTTCATGATTTTGTAAACCTTCCCCTTTGCCCTCAGCCTTCTCCTCTCCAAACTGAAGAGTCCTGGTCTATGTAGCCTCTCATCAGGCACCCAGGAGGTGCAAGGGTCTTACTTTCCCTCGAAGAGACAATAAACATTACAAACGTTACTGGAAACTTAGGCAATATCAAGCTAACCTAAGGGATGATAGAAAATGTGCTGAGCGAGTGGCCTTACGCGATGTGTTATGTGCAGCTCACATGAGGCAGGTTATCAAAATCATTTCAGCCAGAAGAATCCCAGGGACATGCTTTTATTTGCTCCCTGTTGGATCAGTTCTCCGGGAGCTGGTCAAGGAACCGAAGTTTTGTGTGCAGTATGTTGAATGTTTTGTGGAACCAATCAGTGCTAAATTCCTTAACAACATCCGCAATGTGACCACCATCACACGTACAGCAAGCGGTGGACCTTTCATATAATGGATCTTGTAGCGTACCAGAGAAGTATCCAGGTGTTGACCATTATACAGCTCTGGTGAATATAGTTTTAACCGCAGAGACTGTATCACAAGCTTATCTCAAGTCTCGGTGGCTGGGCTAACTGCGCTAACGCTGTGTGCAACTAAAAATGTTTACGTTTGACCCTAGTCGAAAATTCAGTGGCGGTCAAGACATTAACATGTTGGAGCGCTGATTCCCAGACAACAGCAACATCACACGGCATTAAATGACATTGGTTAGACTTTCCACGTTCGATGGTATTCACCGTCTTAAGGCACTCAGTGCTCTTTCATCAGTGGCCAGACTATAGTCCTAGCACTGCCAACCGTTGGTGAACTACTACAGCGACAAGGGGAAGGGGGAGAGAAGGGACTGCACTGTACAAATTGCCATCAGCATCATCTTTTCACAGGCTGTTGTGAGCCACCAAAAGGACTTTAAATATTATCCCGTGTGCTGGTGAAGAATTGGAAATGCCCGTGACCTAGCAACTACTAAGGGGTTTCAGAGTTTTTCTCCTCCGCATCTTTGCCATGCGCAGCTGCAACCTATGTTCGGTGTTATATAGGGAGTTAACCGATGGTAACAGTGGTCTCTTCTAGGTTTAAAATATGGGAAAAACAGGCTTTCAAGAAAAGGAGAAAGACACCAACAACAGTGGTTCTGAGCTACTGCCCAGCCCTCAGTGTGACCTTCCCTCCCTCCCTCCCTCTGGCTCTCAAGGCACCGCTTTTATGAGGGTCACCAACACACTTCGGAGTACCAGGCTCGATCTTTATCCCCACCCAGATACCTCCCTACGGAGGAGCTGAACAGCTCTGCCCCCACCCCTCAGAATTCATACTGGGTTTCCACACCTTACCCTTCATTTCTCAGAAAAACGGGACAAGGAGATGAAAAGCTCTTTACTGACAAGAGATTGCTTCTCTGCCTTCATTGCTGTTCTTGATAAAACACAGCTTTCCCACCCTGTTGTTTAGAGATTTATTCAAAGTCTGCGAACCTGAAATCCACCGTGGGGATTCCAGTCCCCTCCCAGCAGCTGTGATTCCAAGAGAGCGTAAAAATTCACCAGAGGGTCTGAAAAACACATCAGCACTGGGAATCCGCAACTAGGATTTCACACCAGAAATAGATGCTGTCTGAACTGCTTTGCTTTTTCTAGGCATTGCAGTGAAATCACTGACAGGCAACGGGGGAAGAAACCCTTCAGACGTTCCTGTGCTTCCTCTGCTTTAAACACTGCTCTAGGTTTGAGGAGGAGAATTACAATTACCGTCAGGGATTCTCAGGGACTGGCTTTATAGCACAACCATGCAGCGAGAACTCACTTCTGCAGATACGGACAAATTGGCTCTGACTACCTTGCCCGTACTGCAGTAGCACTGCAGCCAACAGAGCTACGCATGCCAATGTGGAGACATCAGGCAGCCCGCTAGTATTAGGTATCCTGCTTTTTTCAAGGGGGGGACAGGCTTGTGAAGAAATGCATGGCAAAACTCAAGGAAAATTACCTTGCCAAGCCTCGTGTTATGCTATTTGTATAAACCTTGATATGAACAAGGAGAAGGAATTTGCTTGAACCTTCTGGAATTCATACCTCGTATTCTTCTAAACATCTGATTGTTCCAGCTCTGTATCTGGGAACCTGGTTCTGCTGCCCTGCTGAGGGCTGCTAAGGAGCGCTCCGATATCCAGAGCTTGTAAGCTTGCTCCCTTCTTTAGAGTACGTGTTTTCTGGTTGTGTCTTCCAGTGGTGTAACAGGGACGACACTGCAAACCCCATCCCTCCAAAAAACTGGAGCAGATTCTCAGCTTAGGTAAACCGTCACAGCACCACCCCATTGCTGGAGCTCTGACAATCGATATGAACAAAACATAAGCACATCTGGGTCTTTTATTCCCTCCGGTGAAAAGTCCTACAGTTCTTCATTACAAACCCTCAGAATTTGTGGGCCATTTTTGGCCACAGCTTCCATAATTATGGAAAACTGTGGAAGTCACCATTAGAAGGACAGATGAAAGCAAAGCCCAGGCACAGCAAGCACAGGGGAATGAGTAAAAGATCTAAGAACTGCTTAAACATTTACAGAGTCACTCAGTGCATTTCTGGAAAGAGCGTTTGCAGTCCAGTTGCTCAAAATACTTGACTCTCAACTGTAAAAGTGAGAGGACTGAGTCCTTAGTAAATGTTCTTGAATAATCCTCTCGGTAGATTTGACTGTCACTAAGTTCTTCCTGCATGCAGATTTTGGTCCAGTAGTCCCCATATTTTATTTCTAATTTGAGTCATATGCTGCTTTCATAATTTTTTCTCTAGTCATTTTAAACATCTTTGTACAGTATTCAGACAACAAGAATGAATCTTGTAGCTATTATTACATTTGCAATTTCCCTTGGGTGTAAGCAAAGTCTATGTAACGCAGTCTATCAAATATTTCAGATTTATTACATTCCAAAGCTATTAAAAAGTTGAGGCATTAGAGTTGTCTATTAACCTAACAGTGAGAATGAAGCTCATTTCTTAGCATTTCTGAAAGGTAAAAATAAATCTGTAAGACAGAAAAATGCCACACTGCAAAAACAGTAGCATACTGGTAATACGCTTGAAAAGAGTCGGTCATTTATAAAGGATGTTTCACAAGTGGAGTCTGTCTTCAAGAACAGAGAATCAAATAACTTCCATTACTGAAATGATTTGAAGGGATGCGTTTTATAAGGCCAAGGGCAAATACTGAAAAAACAGAGCCTAATTTAAGACTGAAAGGCTAAGATTCTCAGAACTGCTCTTTGGTGTCTCTTTCGGGTCAATTACACTCAAAAACTCCGAAGATGCCTCATACGAGGGCTCAGTAAGTGAACTTCAGAAAGTACAAACAGAAAATTAGGTCCATTAAGATCTCTTCATAGAATCATTTAGGTTGGAAAGGACCTTTAAGATCGAGTCCAACTGTTAACCCAGCACTGCCAAGCCCACCACTAAACCATGTCCCTAAGCACCACATCTCCACGCCTTTTAAATACCTCCAGGGATGGGGACTCCACCACTTCCCTGGGCAGCCTGTTCCAGTGCCTGACAACCCTTTTGGTGAAGAAATTCTTCCTAATATCCAATCTAAACCTGCCCTGGTGCAACTTGAAGCTGTTTCCTCTTGTCCTATCGCTTGTTACTTGGGAGAAGAGACCGACCCCCACCTCACTACATCCTCCTGTCAGGCGGTTGTAGAGAGCGATCAGGTCTCCCCTCAGCCTCCTCTTCTCCAGACCAAACCCCCCCAGCTCCCTCAGCCGCTCCCCATCAGACTTGTGCTCCAGGCCCTTCCCCACCTTCGTTGCCCTTCTCTGGACTCGCTCCAGCACCTCAAGGGCTTTCTTGTGGTGAGGGGCTCAGAACCAAACACAGCACTCGAGGTGCGGCCTCACCAGTGCCGAGTACAGGGGGACGATCCCTGCCGTGGTCCTGCTGGCCACACCATTGCTGACACAAGCCAGGATGCTGTTGGCCTTCTTGGCTACCTGGGCACACTGCTGGCTCACGTTCAGCCGGCTGTCAGCCAGCTCCCAAGTTGCATGGGGTTGCTGTGACTCTTCCATGTCTTTAACTACTTACTTACTTATGTCCTAAGTAAGGATAAGGATTTCAGTGCCTGATTTTAAGTTCCCACTGTTTTAAATTCTTGGTCTCATCTTTGTGTAGAGAGATTACACTTTCATTCACGTGTAGCATATTTTTCAGATGTGAAAATTTAAAAGACTTGCTTTACATCACTTCATACCTCCTCAGTCCTTCTGAAAATTATGTCAACCCAGTCTAAATCACTAAAGGTTTCTTGTTTCATAGGAGATACAGCTATGATCTTTGCTTTAGAGTATTTGGGTAGTCACTGCGGTAGTCCTGCCAGGTTAAGGAGAACAGACGTGAGCTGCCAAGAAGGCTGATAAGCATGGTACTTTTTTATTCATGGCACCTTTTTGTTCACATGATTCTTCTTAAGCAAACCGAGAAGAAAAGCTGGTGCAGGCAACAGGGCAGCAGCAAGCCTGTATGCAATATACACCACGAGACAAACAACATTAGTTTAATACTAAATTCTGCCCATAACTGTCCTTCCAGCCTGACCTTACTAGCAATTCCTTTCAAGAGCAGTCCTTAGGTAAACTACTTCTGAGTAGAAGGTTGTAAAATGACATTTATTTTTTTTTTTGCATCTTTTGAACAGCATTTAAGCACAGAGATCCGTCTTTGCTCCTTTCCCTATTAAAGACAGAGCAGTCTGCCTCCTCCCTCCTCCCTTTAGATGGGCAGCACGGACATAGCACTCGCAGCTATTGTGTGTTCAGGGACTCGTCCTGACTGGGGCTGAATGCCGGTGCTTTGCCCCTCACGCCTTCAGCTGCCCTTGGCAGGCTGCAAGCCCAAATCCTACTTCCATCCGCTGGCAAATACCAGGCAGCAACCTCAAACCTCCCGAGGTGAAGCCTCACACAAGGGGCTCCAGTTGCAACTGCTCCATGCTACAGAACTGCGTGAGCTGAACCAGTCTTACTCCAAGGGGGAAGACGAACAGCTCAACACAAGGTCAGTTATGCCTAGATCATGACAAAACATGAATTCACACTGAGCTGGAGAGGACCTGCTCCTGGCATTGCACTCCTGCTTGAATATATTCACAAACGCAGGCACCCCTGCTAGTCCTAATGCTGGTATCTAGAACATGGGTAACTGCTGAAAATTAATGTCCATTAGGTTGCATTTACAAAAAAGACTGTTCCAGCCTCACCGAGGACCAGACTGGGTATCTATTGACACTAAAGAAGGGAAAAGCTAAAATTCCTGTCTCATGAGAGATAGACGTCCCTGCCCACAAACCAAACCATCAGTTTAGACTGACAGGCAAGGATTTCTCTCACATTGCAGAATGCTGTCTCATGCTCTTCTGAGGACATCTGTTCCCAGTCACTACAGCCTAGCTGGTTCCCATCAGTTCCAGCATTTCAATCGTACTAACTGCTGCCGCATGGCAATTACTGTTGAGTCTGCATAAATTCACCCAATCTCTTTTTGCTGACAGCATAAGCTATGAGATTGCAAAGTCATGTGAGCTGTTTTCACATCTTGTCTCCTGCGTTTTCTTTTTTTCTCCCTCTGATTTCTTATAATTATTGAAAGGTTCTTACCCTTCTCTGCTTCTTAACCTTTTCAGGAAGGTGCAATCAACTCAACTCAGTCATCTTTGATTTCATCTCCGGTTCTGCTCTCAGTATGGAGTTATCTCATCAGCTCCACGTTCCACCGCAGCCCTGCCTCCCACCTTAGTCATACTTTGGTGTGGCTGTTTGATGACTGGAGCAAGAAATACTCATTCATGTATGGAGCCCTCAAGCTCTTAATCACTGAGCATTTAGAGCAGAAATTCTAGTGTTCTGCCCTTAATAATAATACTCAGTGACTTTGCACTGGCTGTTACAACCTTTCATCTTGTTCCTACCCTTCTACTAAAAGTTCATTTAGTTCTTCTTGTGTAACAATCTGATCCTCTTCCATTTTTCTTATCGAATTTGTCAGCCTTAAACTAGGAGATTCCTCAGAGCACTCTGTGTGTGAAACACAGACTAAAAGAATACAACATTCTAGAGCGAGACCCTGTATCTTCGTACCACCTATGGCCTCTGTGCCATAACCCCTCTTTGTCAAAGCTACCTTGGGCTCTGCATTGTAGCATACACATCTTCTGAAATGCCAGAAGGAGCTAATAGATCCTCCTCCTCCTCCTCCTCCCCTTCCCGATGAGAACGTTCTCAGCTGCGGAGGGCCAGAGCTGGAGCAGGGCCACGGGAACAGCTGACTTCCTCCGTCCTGCCGAGGATGTGCCCCGTCCCGACAGAGACAAGCCCCTTCGCGCAGAGAGCTCAGGAGGAAGGCTCAAACCCCAAGCTCTTTCTTCCACTAAGCTTTTCAAAATCAAGGAAAAATTCACAAGCCTTTTGAATTTTCTTTTTTTCTATTTGTGTGACCATTATTCTCAGTGCTTGCTAGGTGGCAAGATGATACCTTCAGGAAAGGAATATTTTATGATATCCTGGTTCTCTGGAATACTGCTTTCTTATTCTTGTTTAACCCCTTTGCCAGTTCTAGTACAGCCAACACTCTTTAACAGATGATGAATCAAAGAGAACCACAACTTCAGGTTTTAAATATCTGAAAGTCAGTAGAAGTCCTTGGGAAAAACAATAACTCTGCTTAAGCTTAAACTGTGTACACATAAGCTGGCAGCACCTTTGAGAATTAAAAATCTCCACAGTACAAATGCAACTAACGTGATCACAAAGTAACAAGCCGCCTTAACGTATCTGTAAATACAACATGATCTGTGTCACAGACTTGGTTAAGAGGGATGGGGGACTGAGACTCGGAGCAGACAAATGTCAGCAACAGGAGAAGACTGCTTTTTGGGTTTTGTTTTTGAACAGGCCCTTTATTGAGCTCTTTCTGACATGAAAACCCTGATCCGGAAGCCTCCCAAGCACAAACCTCACCCAGAGTTCAGCAGAAATTCTGTGGATGCAGAACTCATGGGATTACATCTGGTACGCAGCGTACAGGGGTAAGTGCTCATATATGCACACAAACAACAGCATCTACTTCTCTGGCAGTAATTTCGAGATTTGTAGGCAGAATTGCAGTGCTAGGTTATAAAGGCATACTGTAAGGCCCAGAAAAAATCTAAAAAGAGGACACTCTTT